>NW_022437088.1:2518090-2618201 GCF_009761245.1 Sapajus apella | reverse complement strand
TTTTTTTTTTTTTTTTTTTTCAGACAGAGTCTTGCTCTGTCACCCAGACTAGAGTACAGCAGTGCCATCTCAGCTCACTGCAACACCTTCCTCTTCAAGTGATTCTCAAGGTACAGTTTCTTGAAATACGACAACAATCAAGCTTGCTGCATCAATTGACTCTTCCTTTCATGGAAAATTTCT
Organism: Sapajus apella; assembly: GCF_009761245.1. Lineage (NCBI taxonomy): Eukaryota > Metazoa > Chordata > Mammalia > Primates > Cebidae > Sapajus > Sapajus apella. The sequence continues at coordinate 2,618,018 of NW_022437088.1, read as the reverse complement.
CTTTAGCATGTGATGCGGTTTGATAGCATTTTACGCACATTAGAACTTCCTTCAAAATTCAAGTCAGTCATCTAAAAACCTGTCACTCCTTTATCAACTAAGCCTACGGAATATTCTAAATTCTATGTTGTCATTTCAACAATGTTCGCAGCATCTTCACCAGCAGATTCCATCTCAAGAAACCACTTTCTTTGCTCATTCATTAAGAAGCACCTACTCATCTGTTCAAGTTTTATTGTGTGATTCCAGCAATTCAGTCACATCTTCAAACTCCACTTATAATTCTAGTGCTCTTGTTGTTTCTACCACACCTGTGGTTACTTCCACCACTGAAGTCTTGAATCCATCCAAAGTCATCCATGAGGGTTGAAGTCAATTCTTCCAAACTTCCGTTGGTGTGTATATTTTTGCCTTCTCCCATGAATCACAAATATTCTTAATGGCATCTAGAATGGTCTTTCCAGAGAGTTTCCGTTTACTTTGTCCGGGTCCATCAGAGGAATCACTATCTATGGCATCTATGGCAGCCTTACAAATGTGTTTCTTAAATAGTAAGACTTAAAGTTTGAAATTACTTCCTGATCTGTGGGCTGCAGAATCGACAATGTGTTAGCAGACATGGAAACATCAATCTCCTTTAAATCTCTATCAGAGCTCTTGGATGACTAGGTACATTTGTCAATAAGCAGTAATATTTTGAAAAAAATCTTTTGTTCTGAGCAGTAGGTCTCAGCAGTGGGCTTAAAATATTCAGTAAACCATGCTATAAACAGATGTGCTGTCAACAGAGCTTTGTTGCTCTGTTTATGAAGCATAGGAATAATAGATTTAGCATAATTCTTAAGGGCTTTAGGATTTTGGGAATGATAAATGAGCACTGACCTCAAAGTTATCAGCTGTATTAACCCCTAACCAGAGGGTCAGTCTGTTCTGTGAAGCTTTGAAGCCAGGCATTGACCCCTCCTCCCTAGCTATGAAGTCCTAGATAGCATCTTCTTCCAATAGAAGGTTGTTTCATCTACACTGAAAATCAATTGTTTAATGTAGCCACTTTCGTGGACTGTCTTAGCTGGCTCTTCTGGATAATTTGCTGCAGATTCTACATCAGCACTTGCTGCTTCTTCTTGCATTTTTATGCTATGGAAAAGACGTCTTTCCTAAACATCATGAACTAGCCTCTGCTAGCTTCAAACTTTTCTCCTGCAGCTTCCTCACCTCTTTCATCCTTCATAGAATTAAAGAGAGACTTATTTCTACCGATGGCTGTGAATTAGGCTTCAGCTTAAGGGAATGATGTGGCTGTTTTGATCTATCCAGACCACTAAAACTTTCTTCATATCAATAAAAAGGCTACTTTGCTTTGTTATCATTCGTGTGTTAACTTGAATAGCAGTTTTAATTTCCCTCAAGTGCTTTTATTTTGCATTCATAATTTGGCTGTTTAGCATGAGTCCTGGCATTTGGCCTGGATCAACTTTTGACCTGTCTTCCTTACTGTGCTTAATCATTTTTAGCTTTTGTTGTAAAGTAGGAGATGTGTGACTCTTCCTTTTACTTGAACACTTAGAGGCCACTGTGGGGTTATTAAATGGCTTAATTCTAATATTGTTATGTCTCAGGGACTAGGAAGGCCCAATGAGAGAAAGAGAAATGAGGGAATGGCTGGTTGTTATAGTAGTAAGAACACACACAATATTTATCAATTAAATTTGTCATCATATATGGGCACACTTCATGGTGCCCCAAAACAATTGCAATAATAACGTCAAAGATTGATGGTCACAGATCACCATAACAAATATAATAATAACTTTTAAAGTTTGAAATACTGCAAGAATTACCAAAATTTGACAGAGAGACATGAAATGAACACTTCCTGTTGGAAAAATGCTACCAATAGAATTACTGAGCACAGGGTTGCCATATAACGTCAATCTGTAAAAAATCATAGTATCCGAAAGGTGCAATAGAATGAGGTATGCTTATTTATGGTGGAAGGTATGAACAAAGGTTCATTGTTTTTTTTTGTAGAGGGAGAGGCAGAGGAAAGCATAGGGATATCGCATTGTTTTATCACTATTTATTAGAGACTGTCCTTTCTCAGCCTTTGCATCTTTGTCAAAAATCACCTTGTCATATTTCTTTGAGTTTAACTCTTTTGCATTGATCTATTTATCTGTCTTGGCACTAATACTTTCTTTCCAATGTATTTTATCACTTTATTTTGCCATTTGAAGATATTCCTTCTTTTTCTACTGTGTGGGGAGTTTATAACAGAAATGAATGTTGGATTTTGAAAAATGCTAGTTCTACATCTATTGAAATGATTATATATATATTTTTATGTTTAATCTGCTAATGTGGTGAATTACATTGATTGATTTTTGAATGTTAAAGGAACCTTGCATACTGGAGATAAGCCTTTGATCAAGTTGTATTATCTTTTTTATATTCTTGGATTTGATTTGCTAAAATTTTGCTAAGAAGCTTTGGCTTTATGTTAATAAGGGATATTGGTCATGCTGGTAGTTTTCTTTTTTGTAATATCTTTGTCTGATATTGATATCAAAGTAATGCTATCCTTATGAAATGAGAAGTATTCTCTTCAATTTTCTGGAGCAGTTTGCAGAGAATTAGTCTGCTTTCTTTCTTAGACATTTGATGGAACCCAGGTGTAGTTATCTGTGCCTGGAGGTTTCTATGTGGGAAGGTTTTTAACTGAAAATATAATTTCTTTAATTGATTTTATTTTTTCAAATTATCTATTTACTTTTGAATGAACTTTACTACTTTTTGCCTTTCAAGAAAATCATTCATTCCATCTAGGTTTTAAAATTTATTGGTACAAATTTATTCATAAGATGTCATTATTTTTAATGTATGTGAATTTGTAGTAAGCTTACCTCCTTCATTCCTATATTGGAAATTTACATCTTCTCTGTTTTTCCTACTTAGTGTAGAGAGTGTTTTCATCAATTTAATCAATCTTCTCAAATCCCTTGCTTTTTGTTTCATTTCTTTGTTTGTTTGTTTGTTTTTATTTTTTATTGTATTTTAAGTTCTGGGGTACATGTGCAGATCATGCAGGATTGTTGCATAGGTACACACATGGCAATGTGGTTTGCTGCCTCCATCCCCCGTCACCTATATCTGGCATTTCCCCCTATGTTATCCCTCCCCAACCTCCCCACCCGCCACTATCCCTCCCCTAGTCCCCCACCGACAGACCCCAGTGTGTGATGCTCCCCTCCCTATGTCCATGTGTTCCACTGTTCAACACCCGCTTTTGAGTGAGACCATGTGGTGTGTGATTTTCTGTTCTTGTGCCAGTTTGCTGAGAATTATGGTTTCCAGATTCATCCATGTCCCTGCAAAGGACACGAACCCATCGTTTTTTATGACTGCATAGTATTCCATGGTGTATATGTGCCACATTTTCCTTGTCCAGTCTATTATCCATGGGCATTTGGGTTGGTTCCAGGTCTTTGCTACTGTAAACAGTGCCACAGTGAACATTCCTTTTTTTATGTTGTTATCGGTTTTCTGTTTCATTTATTTTTACTCTGATCTTTATTACTTCTGTTTTTCCACTTATTTGGGATGCAGTTTTTTCTAATTTCCTAAGGCGGAAGTCAAGGTAATTATTTTGAAATCTTTTCTTTTTTTAATATGGATATTAATGTTATAAAAATTTCTTTAGGCATTGTTTTAGCTACATCCAAAATATTTTGGAATGCTGTGTCTCTATTTCTAGTTCAAAGGAGTTCTTATTTTCCCTTTTTTTTTTTTTTTTTTTGAGACGGAGTTTCGCTCTTGTTGCCCAGGCTGGAGTGCAATGGCGCGATCTCGGCTCACCGCAACATCCGCGTCCTGGGTTCAGGCAATTCTCCTGCCTCAGCCTCCTGAGTAGCTGGGATTACAGGCATGTGCCACCATGCCCAGCTGATTTTTTGTATTTTTAGTAGTAGAGACGGGGTTTCACTATGTTGATCAGGATGGTCTCGATCTCTTGACCTCGTGATCCACCCGCCTCGGCCTCCCAAAGTGCTGGGATTACAGGCGTGAGCCACCGCGCCCGGCCCTTATTTTCCCTTTTGATTTACTTTGATCCGTGGGTTAAGTAGATGTGTTATTTATTTTCCAAACGCTGTGAGATTTTCCAAGAGACATTTCTGTTTTTGATTTCTAATTTTATTCCTCTGCAGTAAAAAAACATACTTTACATGACTTGAATTTTTTAAAAATCACTGAGATTTGGTGGGGCGGTGGCTCAAGCCTGTAACCCCAGCACTTTGGGAGGCCAAGGCGGGCGGATCACGTGGTGGCGCGTGCCTGTAGTCCCAGCTACCTGGGAAGTTGAGGCAGGAGAATTGCTTGAATCCGGGAGGCGGAGGTTGCAGTGAGCCACTGCACTCCAGCCTGGCGACAGAGAGAGACTCTGTCTCAAAAAAAAAAAAAAAAAAAAAAAATCACTGAGATTTATTTTATGACTCAGAATATGCTCTATCTTGGTAAATGCTTCATGTGCTCTTGAAAAGAAAGTGTATCCTACTGCTGTAGGGTGGAGTGTTCTATAAATGTCGATTAGATTAATTTGTTTAATTTGACCATTTGATTTGAGTCTTCTACATCTCCACTTATTTTCTGGTAACTTATCAATTATTAAATGTGTAGCATTGAGATGTCTGAACATAATTGTGAATTTTTCTGTAGCTTCTTGCAATTCTAGCAGTTTTTCCTTCCGGTATTTTGAGGCTCTCTTATTAGAAGCATAAAGATTTAAGACTTATTGTATCCTCTTCATGAATTGCCTCTTTATTATTACAAAATTATCTTCTTTATTCCTGGTAATAACTTAGCTCTAAAACGTACTTTGAAGTCAATATATCCACGTTTGCTTTCTTTTGATTAGCATTAACAAGACAATTTCCTCATTATTTTGCTTTTAACCTATCTATGTTTTTATGTTTGAAGTGACTCCCTTCTAAGCAATAGATAGGTGGGTCTTTTTTATTTAATCTGATAATTTCTGCCTTTTAATTGGAGTATTAAGATCAATAGTTTTAATGTGATTAGTAAATATGGTAGGGTTTAAATCTACCATCCTGCTGTTTTTCCGTCTTACCTATTTTTTGTTTTCTTTTTCTTTATTACATTTTGTTTTTTTGTTTGTTTTGAAGTGAGCCTTTTATATAATCCCATCTCATCTTCATTGACTTATTCTCTGTAACTTTTCTGTGTTGTTTTGGTAGTTGCATTAGGACTCTATTGTTTAGATTTTAACTTTGCGTTGTCCACCTTTACGTTATACCACTTTGCTTGTGGTGTAAGAACCTATAAACGATTTGCTTCCATTTTTCTCCTTCTGACCTTTGTGCTATTATTATAATACATTTTTATTTTATATATATTAAAAATCCTAGTAATACATTGCTCTCAATTTTGCTTAAATAGTTATTTATCCTTTCAGCAGGTTTGAATTTTAAGAAATAAAAGTCTTTTGTTTTATCCAGGTATTTACCGTTTATGGTGTTCTTCTTCCTTTGTGTAGATTCATAGGTCCATTTGATATTAGTTTCCTTCATCCTGAGGACTTCCTTTAAAATTTTGTATAATTCATAGTCTGCTGGCATGAAATTATTTTAGCTTTTAAATATCTGGAAAAAACTATCTCATTTTAAAAATATATTTTGCTGGGTATAGAAATCTAGAGTTTCAGTTTTTTGTTGTTGTTTGTTCTGTTGTATGTTTTTTCTTTCAATACATTAAGGATGTTGCTTCTCTGTTTTTTGGCTTGTATTGTTTCTAGTAAGAAATTTGTTCTGATTTGTTTCTTTTTCCCTTCATCATGCAACTTTCCTCATATGATGTGTCTATTTATCTGGCTATTTTTATGACTATTTTCTCATATGTTCGAAGCAATTGTATTATACTTGTGCTTTTGTATAATTTTCTTCATGTTTCTTGTTTCTAGGTTTATTAATACTCTTGAATTTGTGGATTTAGAGTACCCTGCTAATTTTGAAAAATTTTGATAATACCCCATTGACTCTATCATTCAAGGATTTCAACTGTTTTTATGTTAGCATCCTCAAAATTTTCCCACATCTCACTGATGCTTTCTATTTGAGGTTTTTTGTTTGGTTGGTTTTTGTCTTTTTTCCTCCTCTCTGTGTTTTGTGTTAGATAATTTCTATTGCTACATCTACAAGTTCACTTTATTTTCTTCTGTACTATCTAATACGCTATTAATCTCATCCAAGATATTTTTTATTTCAGACACGGTAGTTTTCATCTCCACAAATTTTATTTTAAAACATATGTATTTCATATATTTACTGAATGTGGTCAATATTTAGCTTATTAAACATATAGAATGAATTTATAATAATTCTTTCAGTACTTTGTATACAAATCCTATGTGTTTTCTGGGTTGTTTTTATTTTTCTATCATTATTGATGACATTTTACTATTTTTTTTGCATGCCTGGCAATTTTTAATTGCAAGTCAGACATTGTGAATTTTGTCTTTCTGGGTGCCAAATATCTTTATGTCCCTATAAATATATTTAAGCTCTGTGTTGAGATGCAGTTAAGTTACTTGGCAGCAGTTTGATTCCTTCAGGTCTTTTTTAAGACCAGAAAGGCATTTAATCTAAAGCTAAATTGTATCCACTACTGAAGCATAACTCTTCTGAGTACCCTACCTGAAGCCATGTGAATTACACATTTTTCCACTCTGACTGGTGGAAGCAGGAAGTATTTCTGGCTCTGTGGTCTCCAGGGATTTTCCTTCTCAATTCTTTGAAGTAATTTTTTCTCCTGTCTCATGTAATTTCTTCATATGAATGTGCATATTAGTACTCAGTTGAAGATTCAAGAAGAATCTTCTCCAGATCTACAGAATTCTGTCTGTGCACAGTTCTCTTCTCTCTGGTGTTCGGCAAACTCTAGCTGCCTTGGCATCCCAGCCTCCCAGTTCTATCTCCACTGAGGGAGATAGCCAGGCCGTGTCTGGATTCTCCTGCACAGCAGCCTGCAAACTCTCTGAGAGTAAACTGGAGCAATCAGGGCCCACCTCATCTGTCTGTCAAGGTTCACTGTCCTTTGTTGCCTGATGTGTTTAGTATCTTGACAACCACTGTCTCAAGTGTTTTTTTTTTTTTTTTTTTTTTTTTTTGGTGGAAGGGCAAATCTGGCCCCTTTTACTTTATCTTCACCGAGAGCAGAAGTTCACTTTGTTTTACCAATCATTTGTTTGAGCATCAGATAATCGCAGGGTTCTATGTGATACGCTTCAGACACCAAAATAAATAAATCAAGCCTGTTCTGTGATGCTTACAGCACAGAGAGCAAGACAGGAAAGCAGATATAAAGGTGTAGTTGTTGTGATGGTAGGAAGCATGTTTTTTTTTCTAACTCCAACAACCTCATCTTTCCTGCCCATATATCCTTTCTCCAGGGGTCTCCTTACGCTCCTCCCTAACTGCGTCTTCATGGAGTAAAAATCTGGTTGTGAGCTGGGTGCAAAGACTGAAATCGTTCATGAGGCTACAGATAGGGCTGGCAGCTTTTAAAATACATGATAAGAAAGTCTCTTGGGCCCTTCACTAAATACTGGTGAGAAGCCATGGTGAAATGACTGAAAATAAATATTGAAATTTCAGATTTATGATCCCTGAGATCCAGAGCTTCAAAGTAGCCAACTGCTTCTGAAACAGAAGACAGCAGCCCTAATATTAAGACTGTGATCCATCCCACTCTAAGAGGGTGTATTCAGGGGACAGCAAGGGAAGGAAAGCTGAAGAATCACTTTGAATAAAGGGGAATAATTTCAATGACAGAAAACTCAAGTTACAAAAGTGTCTCTAGAAGTCCGGTACAACTAGTTCCTCCTGCGCTCAACACTGGATCAACTGATGTTTGCTTGCTTAAGTACTGAAGTGGTTGTGTTTCATTTAGAACAAAAAATATAAACTCTATTTTAAAATACTGGTTTAATGATTCACACAGCAGAGATGTTTGTGTTGTGCAAGGCCGAAAGGGCTGTAATACCAGGTCAAAACACTGAAGATTGGATCCTTTAACCTTGGTCTGACAAAATGTTCCTCCTTCTTCATGTAAAACCACACTTCAAACCCCCTGGGTGCAGCTCCCCTGCCCCTCCCCCTTTGTCTACCTCCTGGAGGTGGGCACAGGACAGACTCTTCAGGAAAGCTGGGCTGGCTTAGCTGTATCAGCCATCCAGGGCCTGTGGATATGCCAGGCCTGCCTTTCCTTTCCTCATCCCTACATGCAGATTTCCCATTTCTTTTTGGCCTCATGACTCGTTAGCCAGTTGCTCAGAGCTGCTTAGAGGCAGGGGTAAGGAATGGTGGAAATTTCTTATGTCATGGGACTGGAGGAAAGGAATAGAGGGGTGAAACTGTAAGCACAGGAAACCCACTAGCCAAGTGCTAGGGCAGGTGAAGGAGGAAAAATGGGGTCTTGTCTTTGTTCTTGGGAGTTTGAGGCTATTCGTGGGGAGAAAGGGATGTTTACAAAGTCATATGATCACCATTGCCAAAAACATGAGAGACTATTTAGGGAGTTGAAATTCTGGAATACCACAAGCCCATCTTTTCTCTCACACGAAGCTTCCTCAGGTGCCATCCCATCTGGTCAGCAGCACATACGACTCAGCGGAGGATCTCGAGCTGGATTCTCTGGACAAAGACTCTTAAGTTTCTAAGCAGGCTTTGGGGATTTATTGCAGAGATCTAAAAGCGTATGCTCGTCACAAAGCAGGCTTAAGTAAATCTCAGGTAAGAGGAGGAGTGGGAGAGAAGATTCTACATTGCGAAAGGTTAAGCCAGAGTTGACTGAGTTTACTAAGAGTTGAGCACATTGCTTTCTGTAATGTAACAGGAATAGTGACTGGATATTAGACGTTAAGTTTATTTATGGGGAGATGCATTTATATCTTTTTGACAGGAGTACTCATTTCTTCAATAAACATTTAGAAATGCGTCATACTTTGGGAGGCCGAGGCGGGTGGATCACGAGGTCAAGAGATCGAGACCATCCTGGTCAACATGGTGAAACCCCGTCTCTACTAAAAATACAAAAAATCAGCTGGGCATGGTGGCACATGCCTGTAATCCCAGCTACTCAGGAGGCTGAGGCAGGAGAATTGCCTGAACCCAGGACGCGGAGGTTGTGGTGAGCCGAGATTGCGCCATTGCACTCCAGCCTGGGTAACAAGAGTGAAACTCCGTCTCAAAAAAAAAAAAAAGAAATGCGTCATATTGGATGTATTGGAGAGACTCTGCCTCAAGTACAGTTCTAGGTGTTGGGGAAGTCAAGAAGCCAAATACAGTCAAGAGCCCCACTTTCATGAACTTACATTCTAGGGAAGCAAGGACCCAACAAGTAACACAAGCTCCAATCGTGGTGAGTGCTCTAAAGAGATGAAGAGGGGCACGGGGTACAAGATCAAATGTAATTGTGGTTTTGGATTGTGAATTTTAAGTTATTATAAATAACTTAAACACACCTTTATTAATCAAAATATGAACCATTACAATCAACACATTTTTGCCAATGAGAAATAAGTTTGCTTTTTTCTATAGCATTAGAATCCGTGATTCAGGATTCAACAAACTCTTGGAAAGAATTTTTTGTATCCCGCTGGCTGTGGAAGCATTTTCCCTGCAAAATGTTGTCAAGATGCTTGAAGAAGTGGTAGTCGATTGACAAGAGGTCAGGTGAATACGGCAGATGAGGCCAAATTTCATAGTCCAATTCATTCCACTTCTGAAGCATTGGTTGTGCTGCATGCAGCCAGGCATTGTTGTGAAGAATTGGTTTCTTTTTGTTGACCAATGCCAGCTGCAGGTGTTGCAGTTTTCGGTACATCTCATGAATTTGCTGAGCATACTTCTCAGATGCAGTGGTTTCGCTGGGATGCAGAAAGCTGTAGTGGATCAGACCAGCAGCAGACCACCAAACAGTGACCTTGACCTTTTTTTGGTGCAAGCTTGGCTTTGGGAAGTGCTTTGGAGCTTCTTCTAGGTCCAACCACTGAGCTGGTTGTCACCCATTGTCATATAAAATCCACTTTTCTTCACACATGACAATCCGATCGAGAAATGGTTTGTTGTTGTTGCGTAGAATAAGAGAAGACAGCACTTCAAAAACAATGATTTTTTTTCTTCTCAGCTCATAAGGCACCCACTTATTGAGCTTCTTCACCTTTCTAATTTGCTTCAAATGCCGAATGACCATAGAATGGTCAACGTTGAGTTCTTTGGCAACTTCTTGTGTAGTTTAAAGAGGATCAGCTTGGATGATTCCTCTCAATTGGTCATTGTCAACCTCTGATGGCCGGCCACTACACTCTTTATCTTCAAGGCTCTTGTCTCCATTGCAAAGCTTCTTGAACCACTGCTACACTGTACATCCGCTAGCAGTTTCTGGGCCAAATGCGCTGTTGATGGTGCGAGTTGCTTGCACTGCTTTATGACCCATTTGAACTTGAATAAGAAAATCACTTGAATTCGCCTTTGTCTAACATCATTTCCATAGTCTAAAATAAGTGTAAAATAAACAGCAAGTAATAAGTCATTAGCAAGAAAACATAAAGTGAGAAGTGTGAATTAAAGCGAAGTAACCACATTTACTTAAGAATGTATTCCAATATCAAACGGCAAATTTCAACAAGCAAAAACCACGATTACCTTCACACCAACCTAATATTTTAGAGAAGCTAAAGGAGCCATCTCAGAAAAGTGACATTTTGGGTAGAGATCTGAATGACATGAAGAAGTAATTCGCTGGGATATTTGCAGCAGAGCTCTCCAGAATCAGAGAACAAGTGGAAAAACTGCGAGATTGGGTCCAAACCTTCCACAAGTAGGAGCTGAGGAGTGGGCAGGGGAGGTGGAAATGAGGAGGGGCTGTGGAACAGTCAGGATGTCATGGGCTTTGGTTTGTCAGTAACAACTTTACGGGGAAGGAAAGGTGCAGTGATGAGCAGAGTTTACAAGGGGCTGGAGAGCGTCAGAACTGGCTATATTACACCATCTATCTGCTTCTCTTAATATTTTTAAAAATATTCTCTAACCTTGCTGTTCCCACGCACTCTCTTCTCATTCTCTCTTGAATCCACCCCAATCTGTCTTTTATCCTCACCACTGCCTTAGACTGCCAGCGTCAGGGTCACTAATGACCTCTGTGCTGCCCATCCCACGGGCATTCTTAGGCCTCATCTTGTAAAACATATTTAATGGACAAAGATTGTATAGTATCAAGGTATGCAGCATGATGCTTTGCCATATGTGCACACTGTGAAATAATTGCCACAATCAAAAGAATTAACACATCCATCAGGACCCGGGCTGTCCCTTAGATCCTAGAACTGTTCATCTTATAACTGAAAGTGCGTACCCACTTCCCCAGCCTACCCACCATACCAGTCCCTGAAAACCCCTGCTGTACACTCTGCTTCTTTAAGTTTGACTTTATTAGATTCCACGTATCTGTACAGCATTTGCCCCCCGTTCATCCCTCGTCCTTGACAAAATGTCCACTTATCTTCTAGAATACTGCATTATCCTGCCATGTTTTGTAGCTCGCAGCCTGCTCTTTCCCTGCTCAATTTTCCTGAACTGTTCCTTTATATCTCCCTGATCTTCCAACACTGGAGTGATTCAGGGGCTCATGCTGGAGCCTCTTCTCCCTCCTCTCCATATTCATCCCCTTGGTGATTTCATTCTGGCTCATGTCTTCAAATGCCATTTATATGCTGATGATTTCCAAATGTATTTCCACAGCATAAACAGCATAAACCTCCTTCCGAATCCAGAGCTAGTATCCCTGACTGCCTACTTGACAACTCTGCTTGGATGTCCAATAGGTGTCTCAAGATTAACATGTCTCAAAGCTCACTGCTGACCTTTTCCACAAAACTGGCCCCTCCTGTGGTCTTCCCCATCTCTGTTAATGAATTCTTATGGTCATTCAGGTTGTTCCCCACTGATACTTTATATCTGAATCTTACTCGTAAGATATAAGTCTTATGGGTCCCGGGGCCCAAACCTATCCACAGTCTGCTCGCCTCTCTCTGCGTCTACTGCCACCACCCTGCTTCCAAGTCATCACTAAATTCCTAGAGTTCCTCTAACAGTTCCTCTTGCTTCCACCCTGGCCAGAAAGAGCCTTTTAAAACTAAGTCAAAGTCAAATAATGTCACAAATAATAAATTATTCCTTTCATTTAAAAATGCAGCTTCTCATTTCATTGACTGTAAAGCTAAAGTTGCTACACGATTTCTCCTCACTGCCCACCTCTGCCCATGCCTCCCACCTGGTCTCTCAAAACTCCTTCCCTCGTTCACTCAGCCCAGCCACACCAGCCTCCTTGCTGCTTTCAGAGCACTCCTGCCCCCAGGATGCTGCCCCTGCTGAGCCCTGTCCCTGCACTCCTCCTCATGCTGAACTCCTGGTTTTCTCCAGGTTCCTGTGTGAGGCCTTCCCTGGCTATGCATTTAAAATAAATGACATTGCCCTCCCCCATTCCTCCGTAAACCTCTTTCTTGGCATATTTTTTAACACAGAATTTCCGAATATTTAACTTGATTTATATTTCAGGTATGTGTTTATTTTGCATACATTGATTTATATTTCATGTGTGTGTTTATTTTGCATAACTCCTCCACCCCCCCACTGGAATGAAAGCTGCAGCAGGCAGGGATTTTTGCCTGTTTTATTCCATGTTATACCCTAGGACCTAGAACACAGGCACACAAGGAAGCTCTCAAGAAACAGAACTTGAATGAAAAAAATCAACCAATAAGAAAGAAGGTAGGAACAGCATTTCCAGTGGAGAGGAAGGATGGAAAGCACAAGGTCCACAGACCTGGGACCTAGAGATCTGCCCTGCCTTCCCGTGTTCCCCTCTTGAGATTATGTTATCCTCTGCAAAGTGAGGGCTGAACTCGGTGCCCTGAAGTCCCCTCCAGCATTAGCATCCTCGGACTGGACTCTAAGCAGGGTAGGGAGGTGACCCTTGGGTTAGTGGGCCCAGGGCTCCTGGCAGGGGTAGGGAGGTATGGGAAGAAGGAAAGGTAGCTGGAGCTGAGCATGCAAGTTCTAGCCTAAGAGAGAAAATGGGCTCGCCCTTCTCCCCCACAGCACTCTGACCGCTGTCTCCCCTTCCTGCCTACTCCACCCCAAGCAGGCTTTCTAGTAAAACCTGAGTGGCAAGAAAATAAACTTGCAGCTGCTCCAGCAATTTCCAGCTTACCTGTCTTCTGACTTGCAGCTCTCCTGTTATCCCCTATGGAAGCCCTGGGCTCTTTTTTACTGGGGCAAACCAGGATTCAGTGTCTAACGCACTCAGTGGGCATCTCTGCCCTCAGTGGAGAGGGCAGCTGGGGAGCAAGGGACTCGAGCTTGATCCGCCTGCTAGCTTTGGGAGCACTGGCCAGCTACTGCACTGCTCTGAGCCTCAGCTCCTCCTCTGTAAAGCATAAAGGGTTATTACATGAGCGTGAACAAGGGATTGATACACAATGTCTAGCAAACAGCAGATTTGGAAGAAGGCCTGTTCCCTTTGCATTTTCCCCTGCATTCTCTCCAGGCAGACTTTCCAACCCTGTTTCTGTTTACAGCTGCATCCTCGCAGGGTCCAGTTAGTTGAGTGCTCACTTGGCATGGCACTGAATTGCACCCACCTCTCAGATTCTGCACCTGTCTCTCATCAGGCTCCGAGTTCCCTGAGGGCAGAATCATAATCCTCTACTACCTCTAGAGCATCCTGAGATCAGGGGTTGTATCTCCCTGTCAGACAGGGAGGACAGGCCAGAGACCTCCCCAGCACACTAGCTCGGCTGGGGTCCCAGAGGCCTACACGTGCCCTGACTCTCAGCATTGTGACCTAGTTTAATGTGAGACAGTAAGCAGCGGGCATGTGTCTTATGGAGGGAGGCATCGGCACTATTTTCTACTTTGGACCAGACCAACTCATCTGGAGGTCTGGAGCAGTCAAATAGATTTGTGACAAACCACCCGTAAATACAGACTAATTCATGGGGGGCTCACCAGGGCCTATTCCAGGCAGGAAAATGTGTGCAGCTCACTCACATTGGTAAAGTCGTGAGGCAGATATTTTGCCCAAATTACACACACACACACACACACACGCACACACACACACGCATCTGAGTGGCTTCTGCAACTGCTTTCAGGAATAATTGTAAGAGCAATTACGCCTCTCAGGAGGCAGCTGATGCAGGATCAGATGTTCCCCCGACTCCCTAATTAGCAGGGGAGAAAGAAGGAGTGAAGAGTGATAAATCAGGAAGCTGGGCAAAGTCCTGGAAAATCCCTGATCCCTTCCATTTACTTGCCTGACAATTGAGGCCACTTTAGGGGGAGGCTGCATGGCTGGACTTGGTCCCTGTGCTCCCTTGTTGTTCTGGGACTGTCTCTTCCTCAACTCTGAAATGTCCCTCCCCCATTCTATGCACCCAAAGGGTCCTGGCACTCCTGTCTGCCCTCAACCATGCTGTGCTCCTCACAGCCCTGCCTTCTTTCTCACACAGCCCTGTGAAGTCTCACCCCCCGTGGTATTTTGCCAGTCATCTCTATTTCACGTGCTTGGCTGAAACCATACCTTTCCTCTCTGACTTGATGGGCTGTGTCTATATGTACACTCCTCACTCTATTACTAGAGTCATTTTCCAGATAAAATTTTGTTCTGAACCACTGTCTGTCCTCTGCCTATGCAGATCCCAGGCACCTCCATGTACTATCATGTTCTCTAGAAATGCAAAGCCACCTTAATGTCCCCATGATTCCCACTCAGGGGAGCACACTCAGTGCACATAGGCCGTCGTCAAAGCATAAGACAGGGTCTCATGTGCTGGGCTGAATCATCACCTGAAGCTCAGCAGCAGCAGACTGGAAGGAGCACCAAATGGGAAGGCAGGCGACTTGGCTCCCCTCCCCATGATACTCCCATGCACTGTGTGACTGTGGGGCTTCGTGTTTTTCATGGGCAAAATGAATTAGTCAAAGCTGATGAACTTTAAAGAAGTTAAATCCTTAAAACTATCTTTAGGCAGGTAACACACTGTAATCCATCAGCAAACCTTTGCAATGGCCCCCAACAATAAAATTGCCAACTTACTGAGTACGACCTATGTACTAAGCACATATATTGCCTCACCAAATTCTCACAGAATTCTAAGGAGTTGTTAGTATCCCCGTTTTACAGACAAGGACACTGAAATTCATAGAGGTGAAATGTTTTGTCCAGATAATAAGACGTGCAGGTGCAATTCAGGGGGAGAATGCGTGGCTGGACTTGGTCCCTATGCTCCCCTGTTGTCCCTGTGTCCCCAGGCCTGTCTGATAGCAAAGCCAGTGCCCACCATTGAACAGTAACACTCCTCCAGATTGGATTAGGCTGAAATAACTTAAACACCAGACCCAGCCAGGAAGTGGAGCTCCCGATTCCCAGGACCAAAGAGGGTCACCCGAAGGGCATTTTGGCTGAATGAGAGCCAGAGAAAACTGGCACTCCCTCCAGAAAACCCAGAACTGGCCGTGTTGGGGTAAATGACTAACTCACAGAGCTGGAATGTGCCTTTGAAGTCACCCAGTGAAACCCGTCACAGCCATCAGATGCTCAAGCACCTAGCAAGATAGCCTGACGGGGAGGAGAGCCCCTGACGGAAGGTCAGGACACACGGGTTCCAGCCCGGCTCTATCACAGCCTCGCTGTAGTCTCTTGGACAACTCTTATTCTCTCCAGACTTCAATCCTTGTTGGAAGGCAGATGAGCCCCAATGGTGGGGAGCAGGCATATGTGTGTTTAGAAGCTCCTATGTGTTAAGGAGTGCCTGCATTCTAAGCTACCTGAAGGCAGGGACTGTGTGTGTTTTCTATTCATAACCCTATTTCCAGTGCTTTGCGCATAACAGAGGCTCAGTAAGTCTTGGTTGAATGGACGCATCAATTATATTAACAACTTTACCTTGTGACCTGCTATTAGGAAAAGGCATTACTTCTTTTTTTATTGAGGTACAATTCATAAAACACAAAGTTACCATTTTAAAGTGAACAGTTCGGTGGTGTTTAGTACATTCATATATTGTGCAACCAGCAGCCTATATCATTCCGTAACATTCTCATCATCCTATTAGCAGCTGCATCCCATTCTCTCCTGCCCTCATTTTCTGGCAACCATCAATCTGCTTCCTGTTTCTACGACTTTACTTATTATGAATTTAAATTATTATTAGATACATAAATAAACAAGCTCCTATGCACCCGGCGCAGTGTGAGGCATTTCCCGTGCATTCTCTGAGGACTCTTCCATCTCAGATGTTCTGCTGTCTTCTGGCACAGAGAGTCAACTACACAAAATGTGGTTTCCCCAACAATGAGCCCAAAAGGGAGGGAATTTCCTTTAGTTGGAGAAGGGGGCACTGAGTCTCTTTTCTCTACTACTGACTGCCTTTGCGCCTTGGCTCCTCTTGCTGCCACCTAGAGCAGAGCTGTGGCTGTCCTTCCACAGCTCTCAGATCCAAGAGCAAAGACCAGCACTGGTGACTGAGATCCATCAATCAACAGGCCCAGGAGAGAAAGCTGTAAGAAGATGTAAGAGAGGAAAGCAAGTCAGGACAGATGGGTCCACCCAGAAGCCCAGAAAGGATGAGTCAGCTCTCTTGGCCCTTTCTTGGTCTCATATCCCTTTTATGAACAGTAGCCTGGCACAAAAGGTAAGTGAGAAGCCAAGGTCAGGCCCAGGAGGCAATGGAGGAAGACTAGCAGGATTCAAAGTTTGTGGGAAGGATGGGCACGGTGGCTTACACCTGTAATCCAAGCACTTTGGGAGGCCAAGGCAGGTGGATCACGAGGTCAGGATTTCAAGACCAGCCTGACCAGAATGGTGAAACGCCATCTCTACTAAAAATACAAAAATTGGCTGGGCATGGTGGCTTATGCTTGTAGTCCCAGTTACTCAGGAGGCTGAGGCAGAAGAATTGCTTAAAACAGGGAGGCGGAGGTTGCAATGAGCCGAGATCGCGCCACTGCACTCAAGCCTGGGTGACAGAGCAAGATTCTGTCTCAAAAAAAAAAAGTATGTTGGGAAGCAGCTAGTGCAGGTTTCAGACTGAGAGCTGCTGATGTAGGAGACAGTGCCCTGGGGAGAGGAGGAGACCTGCGAGAGAGGAAGGAGGCTGGCAGTCTCAGAGAGTGCGGCAGTGCCATGCCAGGAAGCAGATGAAGCATGGCTACCCAAGATGGGAATACACGATTTCCTGGCCCAAGTCACCTTCCAGGACCATCTTCCATGACCCCTATGGCAACCTGCTAAGAACTGTCCTCAGCATCCCTCCCCATGGGACAGTGAATCACCATGACCAATTTCTTCTGCCCCCTACAACTAAGCAGCAGTTCAAATAGGTTGCCTCACTCAGGAGAGACAACCCAGCCAGTTTCTGCCTCCAAATGTGAAATAACCAGGGCATCCTTGAGCAGGGGCAGAGTTGGGGCCAAAGCTTCTCCATGTGTCATGGGATATGAGCTCATCCTCATTATGTTGGGTGGGGTCTGGACAGTTAACCAGAACTGTCATGTGGAAATGGAGTTTATGAGGTCATTCACGCAGGCAGTGAGAGAACTTCCCCCATATACAATCTCCCAAATGGGGCAACCTGAGGGCAGAATATGGGGCTTCTGAGCCCTAGAATGTTGAGGTTTCCCCAACCCCTCCCTTGCATACACACACACACACACACACACACACACAAACACTCCCTCAGCTTTATCCACTGCCCTCTTTCCCACACCCTAGCTTTGCCCAGCAGTCAAAGGCTCACACATACCATCTTCTCCTTAAGGCTCTCATTATTCCGTGAGTCAGTGGGCGGGAGGCAGATCTGGCAGATACTGAGGCCCTGCTAACCCATAAGACCGGTGTGACTTCCTTGATCTGAGTCTGCTGCCCTAGACTGACTGTCACGGGCTGGGAAGAGGCAGATTCCCCCCAGATGAGGTCGGCAGCAGAGCACAAGGGCATCAGTGCCCACATGAGAATGCTTGATTAGTTCTTCAAGGCAGATGCTTGATTAGTTATTCAAGGCAGTGTGCTTTCTCTGCCCCAGGAAAGGGCACAGTCCCTGTTTTATGGGAAAAAAGAATGTAAGGTCCCTAAGTGGGCTCAGGGAACAGAGAGGTCATGAGGAGAGGATAGCACTGTAGAAATCAAGGGTCGCTTGTGAGTCCTCCATCTTTCTTTTCAGACATGACCTAGGAACGTGACAAAATCAGTGCTTTACATAGATTTACTTGGGGCTAAGAGAAAGGTGCCTGTCAGGAAAACTATGACGAATCAGCACACTTCTCAAAATTAGCCCCGCTGAGTGTTGTCTTTATAATTCCTTCTTTTTTTGATTAGATTGTAAAAAAGAGAGTTTAAATGAATGATGTCCATAAAATAAACTGTTAACCAACCATTAAAAAGAAAGGGAAGAAATAAATCAGTTTTGTTTTTACATACACACACAGACGCACACATATAAACGTTGATCAACACTAAAATGTTTAATAGTCATTTTCTGGTGGCAAAACTCACTGCTCTTCAATGAATACTTGTAAAGCACATATTATATGCAGTGGTTTTGATAGTTCTAGGGGCACAGTGGAAAAGATACCAGGTATACCCTGCTCTTACCTTACTTTCCAGCGGGAGAGATCGACAATAAGCAAGTGAACAAATGCAAAAAAAAAACTCTAGACAGTTACAGGTGAAATGAAGCACCAATCCTTCAGATACGATACACAGAGAGGGATCTCTGACAGACCCCAGCATTGACACTGAAGCTGAAAGGCATAAAAGAGCCAGAGACCTGGGGAGGGGCCTGTGGGCAGAAGGAGAGCAGGTGCCAAGCCCCCAGGTGGGGAGCTCTGGGCTCATCTCAGGAACTGAAGGCCCTCCGCGAGGTAGGAATAGAGACACATGAATTGAGTCCCCAGAGAAAGGCAGAAGCCATGTACCCTGAGCCTTTTAAACCACGGCTGGGGGTTTGGATGTTATTTCAAGTGTGCTGGCTCACTGTTGGCACTGGAGAGCGATGTGCTGAAACACCCACTCTGAAAGAGTTCTTAAGCTATTTCTAGAGCATGGTTTAGAATAGTCAATGGACAATTTGATTCTGATCTTTATATCTTCATGAATTTTAAAAAGTACTTAAGAAAGCTGTTTGATTTGTCATTATAAAAAGCAATACTTATTTTTATATTGCGTATATTCAATCCTGTTTCCTTGCCTGGAGTGGGCCATGCTTAGGAGTCCTTATGATCATGGCATTCCTGAGAACTTCTCTAACTGCAGCCTTGGGCATGAAGGCTGGCCAGCAAGTGACACCAGCAGAAGTCTCCTAGAAGTCTCTTCTACCTGACTCTACTTGGCCTAAAGTCAGACTCCCCCCACCAAAGACAGAGTTTATTTCCATACAGAATGAAATTTAAAATATGTTCTGAGACAGATGGGCTCGTGGCTCAAGAGAATGCCCCAGAAATACCACCCCTTCATGGAAGTGACCCTTTCTATCTTCAAAGCACATAACCCAGCCTGGACATCCCCGAAAGACACATAACTTTCCATTTCATGACCTTGAAAGTGAATCTCTCGGCCTAATAATGAGAACAAACTCATTTTGAAATTAGAAAAATTGAGATTCAGAGCAGAAGTTTGGCTGAGGTCACAAAACAGTAGGATGCCTCCCTCATCTTCCCTGTGCCCAGGTCAGAAAAGCATCGCAGGAATAGTTGGGCTCCCAGAACCATCTGGCCAGGCACAAGCTATGTGTCCCTGGGAATGGGGCCCTGAAGGGTTGCTGCTTCAGATGCCTGTGGTGAGTCAGGAAGGGGCTAGAGGAAGTTGACCAACTAGAGTGGTGAAACCTGTCCATCACCTTCAACCTGGAGGGAGGCCAGGCTGGAGAATGATATAAAGAGTGCCTTGACTCCTGCTCAGCTCAGCACTCCACCAGAGCCTCTGCCTCAGCCTTACTGTGAGTCTGGTAAGTGTTGGATGGTAGAACCAGGGCTGGGACTTGGGACCTCTGACAGCATACGATGGGGTTGGAGTGGGCAGCCTGGGTGGGGGTGGGCATTGCTCTGGGGCTGGTTTCAACTGGACTTTCCATCTAGGGGGACTCAGGTCACTGTACTGAGAGAAAAGTGCTTTGGGACAGAAATGCAGAACAGAGAGTAACCATCCTATGTCCTGTCTCTTCTTGTGACCATATTTTTGGATTTGTTTGTGAGAGAGAAGGAAGGAAGGGAGAAGGGAAATGGCAATCAATTTCTTTCCTAAACCTCTTGAGTTTTGACTGACCATCATTTTGCCTTCTTTATGGAGGCAAGGGGTTCAGGGAAAACCTTCTACCTTTTTTGGGGCACTATGCTGCACAGAGGGGACTGCAGAATAGGGAAAACTTTCTATTTGGAGAAACCTAGGCAGAGCAGGGGCAGGAAGACCCAACTTAGAAGTATAAGACTTGGAAGAACAAGCGCCAACTCTCAGCAACATTCCAGCTCCCCTCATCCCCACTCCAGACACCAGGACTGCAGCTAAACCTTAGGAGGTCAGGAAAGAAAGAAGCCCTGGGGTTGGACAGGCCAACCTGCTGGCTTTGCAGAGGAGAAATCCAAGGCCTAGGAGACTAAGCGACTCGCCCAGAAACACACAGCACTCAGTGGGAGATGCGGGCCCAGAATAGGTCATGTGGCTCCAGTCTGGAGCTCACGTCATGACCTCTCTGATCCTCTCTGGCACAGCCTATTGGCTTTCTGAACTTGGCGTCCTCTAAGAGAACGTTTGTTCCCTAATGCCTTACTTCTCACTGTGACATAATCCCAGAATGTATCTCTGCTACTTGGTCCTTGGAGCGATGAGGGTGGGCAGAAGGACTAGACAAGAGCAGACAGTGAGATGACAGCCAGCACCCTTGTAGAATAGCCCTGCAGACAGATCTCCTTGTTGGCTCTCCCCTGGGAACAAGGAGGCTCCTAGGAGGACATTTCCCTGCCCCTCCCCATTTCCACCCTTCACTCTCTGATGCTTTGGGGGAATGATAGTCCGGAGGTGGTAGGATAGTAAGTACCCTGCTCAAGGGAAGTGGGGATGCTAAGAAACCAAACCAGGTACTTCCGCAGATTTCCAAGGTTTCATCTACTTCCTTTGCCCTCAGTCTGTGCATCAGACCCCTCTGTCTTTCAGGTTGACAGCAGCTTATAAGATGTCCCAACAACACACACTGCCAGTGACCCTCCCCCCTGCCCTCAGTCAGGAGCTCCTCAACACTGTTCCTCCTCCAATCAATACCCAGCAGGAGCAAAGGGAGCAGCCAGCTCCACTGCCTCCCCCGTGCCAGAAGGTGCCTGTCGAGCTCCCAGTGGAGGGCTCGTCAAAGCATGAGGAAAAACACGTGGCTATTGTAAAGGGAGTGCCTGAGCACGAATGTGAGCAGCAGCAGCAAGCACAGGGGCAGGAACGGCAGCAACAGCACTGGGGGCAGGACAAGGAACATCAGAAAGCAGGAAACCCTGAGCAACAGCTTAAGCAGGAGGAAGCACAAAGGGAGACGCAGCAGCTACAGGGACAGCTGGAAGAAGAGAAGAAGCTCTTGGACCAGCAACTGGATCAAGAGCTAGCCAAGAGAGATGAGCAACTGGGAACAAAGAAAAAGCAATTGTTGGAGTTCCCAGAGCAGCAAGAGGGGCAGCTGAAGCACCTGGAGCAGCAGGAGAAGCCGTTGGAGCTCCCAGAGCAGCAGGAGGGGCAGCTGAAGCACCTGGAAGAGCAGAAAGGGCAGCTGAAGCACCTGGAGCACCAGGAGGGGCAACTGGAGCTCCCAGAGCAGGTGGATCAGCCAAAGCACCTGGAACAGCTGGAGAAGCAACTAGAACACCCAGAGCAGCAGGAGGGGCAGCTGAAGCAGCAGGAGGAGGAGCAGGAGCAGTTGAAGCATCTAGAGCAGCAGGAGGAACAGCTGAAGCATCTGGAGCAGCAGGAGGGGCACCTAGAGCACCTGGAGCAGCAGGAGGGGGAGCTAAAGCATCTGGAGCAGTGCAAGGGGCAGCTAGAGCACCTGGAGCAGCAGGAGGGGCAGCTGGAGCTCCCAGAGCAGCAGGTGGGGCAGTCAAAGCACCTGGAGCAGGAGGAGAAGCGGCTGGAACACCTGGAGCAGCAAGAGGGGCAGCTGAAACACCTGGGGAAGCAGGAGGCACAGCTGGAGCTCCCAGAGCAGGTGGGGCAGCCAAAGCACCTGGAGCAGCAGGAGAAGCAACTAGAGCACCCAGAGCAGCAGGAAGAGCAGCAGGAGGGGCAGCTGAAGGACCTGGAACAGCAGGAGAGACAGCTGGAGCAGCCTGTGTTTGCCCCAGCTCCAGGCCAGGCCCAAGACATCCAACAAGCCCTGCCCTCAAAGAGTGAAGTGTTGCTTCCTGTAGACCAGCAGCAGCAGAAGCAGGAGGTGCAGTGGCAGCAAAAGTAACCACCTGCAGTGTCCAGAGGCCCTCAGATCGTCTCACACAAGAGAAGAGAGAGCCACTGTTCCCAATTATTTCGGGTCCCCTAGGTGTCCCGTCTCATCTGTGAACTTGACTCTGCCCCTCCACATGTCTCTTTAACGGGGTGAGGGTGAGGGAGAGAGGGAATTATTATCCAGTGCCACCCTCAATGAGCCCAATCCCAACCTCAGGTGAGCAGAGCCTCTACTTGAGGGACTGCTGTTACAATAGGAATCCCTACTTCCCCAGTACTGAAGCCGAATCAGTGAGTGTGTACAATGATATGTAATAAATCCTGGAAGTCTTGGGATCCTCTATTCTCTTTAGCTTTTTCTTCTCTCTCACCACATAAAAACTTGTGTACGGGTCAATGGCTGCAAGAGACTCCTATGGCCCTTTCTCAAAGGAGGACAGACATCTTAATCTTTTTTTAAAATTTTGGTCCCCAAACCACTCAATAGATCCAACATTTCCTGAAAACAAAATAAAACCCAAATCAAACAAAACCAAAAACGACTTCACTTATGCACTTGAAAACAGCACTTGCCGGTCATGAAAAGGAGATAGTGGTTCTGGTTGTATCCCAGCCCAACACGACCTTACACCGCAACACCCCACCCAGCCCCTGCAGAGCCCACCTTCTGCTCCCAACTCAGCTCCTCTCAGGAGGGGAACTGAGAAGATGCTAGGAAAGCTTGGGGGCTCCATCTAGGTTCTGGTCTCTTCCCTGGAAACATTTCCAGGCTCTTCTACCTGGGTTTTCTCTCATGATTTCCAAAAGTCTTATGGTCTGCCTGCTTGGCTGAGGAAGACTTTAGAAAAGCAATAGAGATAGAATTGGGCAAGGTGGGGAGAGGAGGTGTTCCAGATTGTCTCTGAGGGAAAGTGACAGCATGATTAAAGGAAGTAAACATTAGGCCAGTGCAGTCGTGGAAGCCAAAACTACTGACCAAGCTGGAGAAATACAGACCCAGTCACTGCAGATATCACCCTCCTGCTACCTGGCTCCCTGACATCTCCATAGTCTTTATTGCCATCAATCACATCAGGACCAGGCGTTCTCCTTTCCTGGGAAAAGCTCTGCCTTTAATTTTTCAAATTGCTCATTTTTAATTATTTAACCACCACATTTTAGGCAGGCTGTCTCAAGCTACTCAAAGCTATTTTACTGCGGGCACAAGGAGATATCAGAGACTTCCCTACTGAGGTCCAGATCTGCACAGCGCAGCACTTGGCATTTCTTCCTCCCCACCCAACGCCAGCAACACTCACTGTGTTTCCTCCTTAGGCGTTCTCTCTTTGAGGTAAGGAAACCGCCACTGCCATCTGTGAATTCACAATTATTCCTCATTCTTCCTCCTCTTCCCTACCCACTCCCATCAAGGATCGAGTCCTCGCTGTGTCCACCAACACCTGAGCTCTGCCTGAAGTCATTTCTTAGTTGAATTGTTGCAACAGCCTTCCAGCTGGCCTCTCTTGCTCTCTGTCTCCACACACCCTGCATTCCATTCAACACCCAGAGGACAGGGTGTTCTACTTAAAATTCTGTTCTAACCACAACCCTCCTTGGGTCAGCACTTGTCAGTGGTTCTCATGACTTAGACCATGAGAAGGCAGGCTCAAGTCCTCAAAGCAGCAGGCTCGGGCAGGACTGGGAAGGGAGACTGGGGACAGAAGGCACAGTAATCAGAAGCACCCAGTGTGTGTGTGTAAATTTTCTTGTCGATGTTTAAAAAACAGACTTTTTCAGGACAGTTTTAGATTTGTAGAAAAGTTAGGAAAATACTAGAGTTCTCATATCATCCACACACCGTTACTCCTATTATTAATATTTTACGTGAGTAGGGCACATTTGCTACAAATTATTGCAACTCGATTGGTATTATTAGCTGAAGCTCTTGGTTTATTCAGATGTCCTTAGTTTCGCCTAAGAACCTTTTGCTGTTTCATATCCTGTCCAGCATTTCACATTGCAAGTGCTTGTCTTGTCTCCTTAGGCTTCTCCCTTGACAGAGTCCGTTCCTCAGACATTTTTCACTGTTGTTTTTGATGATCTTGACAGTTGTGAGGGGTGCTGCTCAAATATTTTGTAGGATATCCCTCAATTTGTATTCTGTTTGTCTGATGCTTTTCTCATGATTAGATGGAGTGTGGGTTTTTAGGAGGAAGGCCGCAGAGGAAGACTGTGGTCATCGACCATCTTCACTGTGGTCTTCAGTGAATAAGCATCATTCATTCTCACCATGTCATACAAAGTATACGTATATCCGACATGACTCATCACAGTTGCTATTAAACTCCATCGCTTAGCAGAGAGAATGTGTGTCAGTTTCACCACTGTAAAGCTACTCTCCTCACCCTCCCCCATGCCCCCTTCTATACTGTGCTCTGGAAGAAATCACTATGCAAAGCTCACCACTAAAAAGTGGAGTGTAAAGCTTCCCATCATTGAGGATGGAGAATCTACATAAGTTCATAAATTATTTGGAATTTTCAGTACAGATTTGTTCCCACCCCATTTATTTATATCAGCATGGACTCATGACTCATTATTTTTTACTTTGGGCTACAACCCAATAGTACTTTATTTGTTCAAATTGTTCCAGCTTTGGCCATTGTGAGCTCTTTCATTGACTCCTGTGTTCTTTAAAATTTATTTCCATCAATGTGGGTTTTTTTTAATTTTATTTTTATACATGCATTTATGTTCAGTTTGTTTTGTTTTTGCATATTCCTTACTTTCTGACACTATAAGATATTCCAGGCTCATCTCATCTTGTATATTTCCTGCCCCAGTCCTAGAATTAACAATTTCTTCAAGGACTCCTGTTTCATTTTTTTGGAGAATGGCATTAGAAACTAAGAACTGGGAACTAGATATGGCCATTACTACTGGGGTATCATTTCCCTTAGGCCCTCTTAACTGGCAAAGGAAGTATATATGTGTACACTAACCTGTATGTGTGGGCATGTATGTGTGTTTTTCTGGTAGCAATCTGTATCTACATTAAGCTAGACACAGTTCATACTAATGTCTCCAACTATAATTTATTACCACATGGATCACTCTGGTGTCCTCTCATTTCTTATATGAAAATCCTCACTCCAGCTACGAGAAACCTGCCCCCCAATTGTAATCTATTTTCTTAATTATTCATTCTCAGTATTCAGAAGTGACTGTACTGTTTTACTTTCCCACCAGCAATGAGTTCCTCCTGTTGTCTTTCATTTTCACCAGGATTTGGTGTTAGCTTTTATAATTTTAGCCATATTAATAGGTGTGTGGTGATAGCTCATTGTTTCCGTTTGCAATTTTCTTATGCATGATGCTAAGCATATACTCGTAGGTTTATTTGCCATCTTCATATCTCTTTTATGAGTTGTTCAGATATTTTGCCCATTTTTTAATAGGGTTGTTAATTTTCATTCTGTTGAGTTTCTAAAATTATTTTCTATATTGGGGTTATCATGTATGTGTTTGGCAAATATTTTCTCCTCGTCTGAGGCTTGTCTTTTCATTCTGTTACAATGTCTTTTGCAAAGCACTAGTTTATAATTTTAATGAAGTCCAACTTACCAATTTTTTTTCAGGAATCACACTTTGGTATTGTATCAAAAACTCATCAACAATTCCAAGGCCGCTTAGATTTTCTCCCATGTTGTGCCTTAGAACTTTTAATTTTATATCCTTCATTTAGGAGGACTATGACGTAATGAATTGATAGGTCTCAAGCCATTATTTTGCATATAGGTATCCAAATGTTTCAACACAGGACACCCCCTTTTACCCCCATTCAATCTGCATGGTACCAAGCGTAAAAAAACATTCTTCCAACTCATGGTTTTTACAATGGAAAAAGTAAGATCCAGGTGAACAATCAGCTTCCCCACCATCTTGCATTCCCTGGCAGGAGACCCGTCCCTGCTTCAGCCCCACTGGAAACATCATAAATGCCTGAAGGGAGACATATCCCTGAGGATAGCCAGAAACAAAGTAGGGGGTGGCTGCCATCCCCAGGCCTGAAAATTCTGTACTGTAACTCTGCCAAAGGAGATGCCCAGTCAGACTGGCTGTTCAGCAGCATTGCACTGAGAGGTCCTCAGGTAACCGGTTCCCATGTGTCGGAAAGGTTGTTTCTAGAGTGTTTTTACGTTTAAATTGGGCTTCTTCTAGGCAACGTATAGTTGGATATTGGTTTTAATCTATGCTTATAATCACTGTCATTTTATTGGTGTATTTAGACCATTCACATTTGAAGTGATTTGTGATATAAATGGATTATTATCTACCATGTTTAAAGCTGTTTTATAGTCATTGTACGTGTGTTCTTTGCCTCTTTTTCTGCTTTCTCTAGTTTTAATTGATATTTTATTATTTTTATTTTATCTTCTCTGTTGATATATGATTATATGTTTACTTTTATATATTTATTTTATAAAATATATAAAAATATATATTTATAATATATTATATATTACTATATAAAATAGAGTATTACTATATATAATTTATTTATAATTATAAATATGTATATATTATAAATATATTCTAATATATTTATTAAATATATTTTATATATTACATATGTTTATAATATATTGCTAATATAAATATGTTTATATTATATTATTTATTATATATAATATAGTGATAAACATAATAATTAATATATAATAGTATATTATATTATTATAAATATATTATTTATGTTATTATGTATATCACATATAAATATATTAATTAGTTATATATATTTATTATATATTTATATATTATATAGATGTTTACTTTTAAAAATTAGTGATTTCCCTGGAGTTTAAAACATACATTTACAATAAATCTAAGTCCTCTTTGAAGTAAAACTATACAGCATAACAGGTAGTGCAGAAAACTCATAACAGTATTCTCAATTCTTCCTTTTGTCATTCATATCATGTATCCATTTTCTATAATGATCCAACACATTAATATATTCTCACTTTGAATAGCTACTAGATCAATTAAGAATAAGAAAAATAAGCATTTTTTTTTTTTTTTTTTTGAGACGGAGTTTCACTCATGTTACCCAGGCTGGAGTGCAATGGCGCGATCTCGGCTCACTGCAACCTCCACCTCCTGGGTTCAGGCAATTCTCCTGCCTCAGCTTCCTGAGTAGCTGGGATTATAGGCACGCGCCACCATGCCCAGCTAATTTTTTGTATTTTTAGTAGAGACGGGGTTTCACCATGTTGACCAGGATGGTCTCGATCTCTTGACCTCGTGATCCACCCGCCTCGCCCTCCCAAAGTGCTGGGATTAGAGGCTTGAGCCACCGCGCCCGGCAAGCATGTTATTTTTATCTTTTTTGAATCTCGCTCTTATTTTATATAGGTCCACATTTCTGACTTATACAATTTTCCTTCTTTCAGCATTTTTAAAAATGTTTTTTTCTCTATAACATTTCCCGCAGAGCAAGGCTTTTGGCAACTAATTCCCAGAATTTCATTTGTCTCAAAAAATGTTTATTTTACCTTCAATTATAAAGGATAATATCACTGGATATATAAGTATGGAGTTTTTCCTTTCAACATTTAACATATTTTATTCACTCTCTTTTCTCTTGTCTGGTTTCTGACAGGAAGCCTGGTATAAGTAATGCTTGTCCTTGTTCCACTATATGTAAGGTTTTTTATTGTGCAGAATTTTTTAAGATTTTACCTTTTGCTTTTTTCAGTTTGAATAGAAAATAAGCCCAGGTGTAGATTTCTTGGTGTTCTCTGAGCATCCTGAATCTGTTGTTTAATGTATCACTATTTTGGAAAACTCCAATTAGTACTTCAGATATTTTGTCTGCTCCATTTGCTATTTCATTTCCTCTGGTATTGCAGTAACGTGTATGTTACATCTTTCAAAATTGTCCCACATTCCTGGATAACTCTGTTGTTGTTAATTCTTTTTTCCTTTTGCATTTCAGTTTGTGAAATTTCTATTGATATGTCTTCAAGATCTCTGATTCTTATCTCAGCTGTGTCCAGCTTACTGATGAACTCACCAAGGAATCTTCATTTCAGTCAGTTTTTTTTCCTAGTGTTGACTCTTTCCTAGAGTTCCCTTTTCTCTACTTGCATTACCCAGGTTTTCTTGTATGTACTGCAATTTTTCCATTACAACTCTTATAATACTAATAATATTTATTTTAAATTATCTGTCTGAGTATTCCAAAATGTGTGCCATATCTAAATCTGCCCCTAATGCTTGCTTCGTTTATTCAGTCTATGGTTTTTGTTTGTTTTTTTACTTTTTGTTTTTGTTTTCTGCCTTCTTGCATGGCTTATGACTTTTTTTAAGCCAGACATGGTGTGTTAGTTAAGAGGGTTATAGGTGTATTGGCCTCTAATGTGATGTTTTTCTGTTAATATGGCTAGGATCTGGGTCGTGTTTAATGTTTATTGTATCTGTAGGTACCAAAGGCTTCAAATTGCTCTAGTGTCCTAGGTTTTGTCTCTTCTGTTGTCTTTGGCTATCCCTAAGAACTCCTCAAACAGAATTTGCACAAACATAATTGATAAACTTCCTGTTAGAGTGATCAGGGAAAAAAAGAGAGATCACACAAATGACCAAATCGTGAATAAAAGAGTTTAGACCATTACAGATTATTTAGATATTAAAATTATAATAAAGAATATATTCATTGAGTAGAACACAAGTATCTTACCAGGACATCCTCATTACTTGATAATGTCTAGTTATTATGATATTATAATACGTGATTTCATTGATATAACAGATTAGCGTGATGTTTTATGGAATGTTCAGATGATCAATATTCTGCCATACTAATTGTGTCAGAGAGCAAGAGAGTTAATACAGTTCCAAGGAAAGATATAAATGTATATTGTTCCTCATTGTAGATGAATATCCTGCTTCTTTTTTTTTTTTTTTTTGAGATGGAGTTTTGCTCTTGTTACCCAGGCTGGAGTGCAATGGCGCCATCTCGGCTCACTGCAACCTCCGCCTCCTGGGTTCCAGCAATTCTCCTGCCTCAACCTCCTGAGTAGCTGGGACTACAGGTGGGAACCACCATACCCAGCTAATTTTTGTATTTTTAGTAGAGACAAGGTTTCACATGTTGACCAGAATGGTCTCGATCTCTTGACCTCGTGATCAGCTTCTTATTCTCCTGCCTCCTAGGTGTTGAACAGAACACACTCATCAGAGCTATAGCTGCATACTACATACTAGAAGTTATTTTGATCTGCTCTGTTAAAATTTTATATATCATAAAGGAGTTGCAGTTGATTCTACCACTTGGTTAAGTTTGTGGAAGTCTACCATTATTGTGTTAGTCATCATTCTCCAGAGAAACAGAATCAATACATTGTGTGTGGGTGTGTGTATGTATGTGTGTGAGTGTATTTATATACACATTATACACACAAATATATATATGCTTATGTATATAAATATATTTATTATAAGGAATTGGCTCACATTCATGCAACTATGGAGGCTGGCAAGTCTAAATCTGTGTTGTGGGCTGGTAGGCTCAAGGCCCAGGAGAACCAATGCTGCAGTTACATTCTGAAAGCCAGTAGGTGGAGACTCAGGAAAACTGTTGGTGCAAGTGAAGTCCCAAGGCAGTCTGCTGGAGAATTTCCTTTTGCTCAAAGAGGCTGGCCTTTTTGTTGTATTCAGGCCTTCAACTGATTGGATGAGGCCAGGACATATTATGGAGGACAATCTGCTTACTTATAGTTCATTTATTTAAATGTTAATCTCACCAAAATGATGACGTAAAAGAAAATTGGCTTCAGGCTTCACAAAAATACTAAATAATAATAAGAAGAAAGAAAGAAAGAAAAAAGAAGCCAGGCACGGTGGTTCACACTTGTAATTCCAGCACTTTGGGAGGCCGAGGAGGGCAGATCACCTGAGGTCAAGAGTTCAAAACCAGACTGGCCAACATGGTGAAACCCCATCTCTACTAAAAATACAAAAATTAGCTAGGCATGGTGGTGGACACCTGTAATTCCAGCTACTTGGGAGGCTGAGGCAGGAGAATTGCTTGAACCCAGGAGTTGAAGGTTACAGTGAGCTAAGATTGTGCCACTCCATTCCAGCCTGGGCAATACAGTGAGAGACTGTCTGAGAAGGAAGAAGGAAGAAGAAGAAGAAGGAGAAAGAAGAAGGAGGAGGAGGAGAAGGTGGAGGAGGAGGAGGAGAAGGTGGAGGAGGAGGAGGAGAAGGAGGAGGAGGAGGAGGAGGAGGAGGAAGGAGAAGGAGGGAGGAGGAGGAAGACAAAGGAGGAGGAGGAAGAGGAGGAAGAAGGAGGAACATGAAGAGGAGGAAGAAGAAGAAAGAAAAAGAAGAGGAAGAAGGAGAAGGAGGAAGGACAATTCCTGTGGCCAAAGAGAAGTAAAAATCTCTGAGCATATGGTAAGCAAGTTAGACTTCTATATCCATGACACCTGCTTCCCCCGTGCTTAATATGTCTGGTACCAAATGTAAAACATTTTCCCACAACTAATGGATTTTACAATGGAAAATGTGAGATAAAGGTGTACAATCTGCTTCCCCACAATCTCAGTTTCTCTGTCAGGAGACCGGTCCCTGTCTCAACCCATGGGAAATATCATAAATGCCTGAAGGGAGACATATCCCTGAGGACAACCAGAAAAGGAAAAAAAAACTCAACAGGTAAATTAACAAGAATTTCTCCCATCCAAGTACTAACTAGGCCTGACCCTGCTTAGCTTCTGAGATCAGACAAGATCAGGCACATTCAGGGTGGTATGGCCCTAGATGATTACTGAGAATTTCTAAGCAAACATATCCCATTAAAACCAAAACAAATCAAACAGAGAAAACCGGAATAACTAGCTAATCTTTTAATTCAAAGACATACACATAAATTCAGAAGAAACATTAGCAAACAAGGGACCATGACCTTCCCAAGAGGATACAGCAAGAAAGCAGTGACTGACACTAATGAGATGACAACATGTGAACTCTCTGACCAAAAACTCAAAATGACAGTTTTATGGAAACGCCGTGATCTCCCATATAACTTGGAAAAACAACTCAGAAATTTACCAAACAAATTTAACAAAAAGATTGAAATATTTTTTTAAAAAATCAAATACAACTCTTGGAACTGAGAAATACATTTGCTAAACTGAAAAATTTGCCGGAAGCTCTCAACAGCAGAATGGATCAAGCAGAGGAAAGAATCAGTTAGCT
Organism: Sapajus apella; assembly: GCF_009761245.1. NCBI lineage: Eukaryota > Metazoa > Chordata > Mammalia > Primates > Cebidae > Sapajus > Sapajus apella. The sequence continues at coordinate 2,586,227 of NW_022437088.1, read as the reverse complement.
CAAAGACAGTCCGTTTGAAAATACAGTGTCCGAGGAGAAAATAAATATTCATCTTATCCACGATCACTCTCTAAATTGACACACAAAATTAGCCATTACAACAATTCCCTGTGATCCCTCTGGGTTTTTTTTTTTTTTTTCAAGAGCTATAGTGGTTAATTAAATAGGAATGTATACTGGGGACTACTGCAAGAGCGGCACTGATCTTTGCCATTCTGCCCATGACATATTGTTTTCTAGTTACTATCTTGGCTATTTGGGAAGGGGGTCAAGTTGAAACTTGACCCTTCTGCTATGATAGCTCTTACTCCATGCACCAAGGAACAAATACGAGAAAACTTCCAGGTACTGAACATGTTTGCCCTATCAGTGTGCACCCAAAAACTGAGAAAATGGCCACTGGATGTAACCATTGACTTCTTAAACCCATAGTGAAAAGGACCTGGGCCAGAATTCTTTTTGTCACTAATCCCAATAGGCTCTTATTCTGATGGACAAGCCAAAATAATCCCTGGCATTCCCTGATGCTAGTGTCAGCTCAAATTGTATATCCAATAGCCATTAGAGAACCTAGGTACTTCCCTTTCTCCAAAGTATGGTTGCTTGGGAAATAAAAGTTTGAGTCCCTACTGTATACACTTAATGTGGTGGTGTATACTCCTTCCTCAATAGGACTTGAATCTCTTTCAAACAATGAGTTCTGGATTTGAGAAATGGCATAGGACTAGATGTTGGATAAGAAATTGTGGCTGAGTTTTGAGGCAGCTGACATCAGCCATATATGGATACACACCCACATACAGATGGTCCTCAACTTTGGATGGTTCAGCTGACAATTCTTTGATTTTCTGATGATGTGAAAGTGATACGCATTTGATAAAAATACCACAAGTGCTTCAAGTATTCATGCAACCATTTTTTTCACTTTAAGCCTAGCATTCAATTAATTACATGAGATATTTAACACTTTATTATAAAATAGGCTTGTGTTAGATGATTTTACCCAACGGTCAGCTAATGTAAGTGTTCCAAGCACATTTAAGGGCAGCTAGAATAAGTTATAATGTTTTGTAGGTTTGGTATTTTCAATGCATTGAATTGTGATATTTAATTGAATTGTAATATTGAATTGAAATATTACATTGAATTGTAATATTGAATTGAAATATCAAGTTGTGATATTTTCAACTTACAAAGGGGTTTATTGGGACATAGCCTCATCATAAATTGAGGTGTGGTGTGTGTGGTGTATGTGTGTGTGATGTCCCTAATGACTTCCCATCTATCTTGTCCCTAAGAAGGCCATATTCTACTATCCATTGGTCTAGATTCCTGAGAGTCAGGACATTTTAGTGATTATTCTGACATTCCAATTTTGCTGGCCGTCATGGTAGTCACATCTTCTTTGCCTCTGATGGTTAACTAACACAATGTATCCTCTGCTATTCCCTTTTTACCCCTTTATCCTTGACACTATGGAATCTAGTTCAACCAACATTTCCTACCTCAGCCAAGGCAATAAAGGACAGCCACAATTGAGCCTCTCAATAATGACAGTGACCCCCACCCAATCACCAGCACATTTCTTATAACTCTGATGAAATATGTGTCCTCTGGGACCTCTTATAAAACATAAACAGTTTCTGAGTTTCAGGATTATGTAACAGATTTGTTCTGAAACACCTGCCTCTCAAACTTTTAATCTGTGTCTCAATATTTGGCCAAGATGGCTCTGGAATCTCCATCTCATTTAATATGTGCCATAACTTTTTTTCTGGGTTCCAAAAGGCATCCTGGAAGAACATAAGGACTTTATCTAGGAAACTGAGTCATATGTATTGCTCCCATATCAGTAATTATTCCCCATATTAGTAATTATTCCCCTAATCATTTTCATACCCCACATCCTATGATTTAACACACTCAAGATCCTCTCCTAGCTAATCCCTGCCTGTGCTGGTACATATTATCCTGCAGATCCTTCAGTGAATAATTCTCTCCCTTAGCAGGACAAGCACTAACCCAATTGGCTCTGCTAAGCCTTGAACCAATGCTCAAGAAAGGAGGTGGGGCCAGATCTTGAGTTAGACAACTGCTGTCTTCCAACACACCTGTTTCAGTTGAGGGTTTTTTGTAATCTTCAGCCAATGGGATGTATGGATAGATATCATCCATCCAAGAAGGACCACTTCTACAGGCTGAGAAAAATCAGGCATATCAAGCACACCCATGAATATATTCCCATCCCAAGTCTTGAGGTCCCATTTCTTCCCTATCAGGACTCTGGCTTTGGCATAAGAAATGTGCAGATGCTGCAAAATCAGCTTCCTATAAGGTTACTGTTAGTTCCTGTGCCTGATGTTTAACACCATCTTGCCTCTGCTAGAGAGGAAGTTCTCTTTAAACACTACTATGGAGCCCTTCTGACTTTCACATCGTGTCTTAAGACAATAAATGAACGACTTGAGTTTGTCCTTTTTTTTCTCTTTAAAGCATCAAGAGCATCCAGAAACATTAACCAAGTCCTTTGTCCATTTCTTCAATATCTCTCAAACGTCAAAGTTATTTATCAAGTCAGTGCACTGCCTTTTGCTGCACCTTGTCCTAAGTCACCACAAGAGATCATAATTACAACACTACAGCAAGCCAAGGGTTATCACTGCTCCACCAGCAAAGGAGTTCTTGTTTTCTTCTGTGGGGAACCAACTCCAGAATCCCACAGCTAGAATCTTCCTAGAACCACAGCTACCAATTGTCATTATTTGGGTTCCCCGAAAGCACATCCTGAGACGAGTATTTATTTGCACATAATTTATTAAAGCAGTACTTCCAGGAGAAACTAGTTAGGGCATAGGAGCAGCAGAACAGAGAAAAAGAGGAAACCATGTTGTGATTTCGGGCAAAGATGTGCGCAGGTAACTTCATCCTGATTCTGCAAGAAAACTCTGGAATGTAAAAGAAAAGCTGTACTCATATGAGGCAAGAGAGCTAGGCTGTGACACTCTCATACCTGTAAGTCACTGGCTAAAGGCAGCTCCAGGGAGACGTCTGGTACTTCAGGCTTTGTGCATATGAGGACATAGCAAATTCAGTTGTCTAAGCACATTCATCTGAAGAAGCATCAGGTAGGAACAAATGAAGGCAAAAGCATACCCAAACCTACGTGGTGTTGAACAACATCATGAGAATGAAGTCAGCAAAATCCAGACTGAAAAACTCCAGATGACAAATAATATGGTTTCCTCAACAAAAAATGGCAAGGGGACAAAAGAAATAAACCGGGAACGTATAGATCAAAATAAATTTAAGAGATATGTAGATGTATTAATTAACAATGTATCTACTTTATTTTGATGTCATATCAAATAAGTCATTAGTAAGTTAATGATTTATGGGATAATTGGAAATGTCAACACTGAATGGATATTTCAAGGTGTGATAATATTTAATGTAACTACTGAAAAAAATAGAGAGAGGAAATGACATGAGTCTGCGATTTGCTAAAAGTAACACTATAGGAAACAAGTGGTAAGAGAGACAAACGAACAAGATTCTCCATAATTTGACAATTATTAAACCTAATTGATGTGCATGGGATTTATTCTACTATTCTGTTCATTTATATGTTGAAAATTACCACTGAAATGTCTTTAAAATAATATAATAATTTTATTGAAGTAAACTAACATATACAATATAAGAATTACATATTTGTAACTCTACATATAATAAAAAAATTAAGACTTCAACTTAAAAGTGTAATGAGCAGTGCAGAACTTTTAAAACATTCCAGTGATATCTTAGCTTGGTTCCCTGAAGAAGCACAGTCTGAGACAAGTGAATGTGTACAAGCAGTTTATTTTGAAATGTGACCCCAAGTCGCAGAAGTCAGGGCAACTAGAAAGAATAAAACAATAGAGGGGAGAAAGTGGGTCCAATGGTGTGCTGTTGAGCTGTGTATTCCTGTGGGTAGCTGAGGCCAAATTGCACCCTGAAGTTTCCAAGGGCCATCTAGAGGGTACAGTATCTCTGTTTGCAGAGATACTGAAAAGAATGCTTGCTCTCTGTATACTCCTATGTCTGGTAATCAGTGGCTGTCCGGAGGATGGTGACCTCCCGACATTTCCACCCTGTGCTTCCATCAGCATGACTGAGTAGTCTTCTGTGAGTGTTCCACAGCATGGCTGTTAAGAGCCCTGGGGCAGTCGTGAGAGATGCCCAGTGCAGCTGAAGTGAGGTGCTGTGGGATGTTCCTCAACATATGTGGTCGCCGTAGCTACGGCCCAGGTGAAATGGTGAGCTGAGAAAACAAGAGGTGGGGCCTAAAAAATGTTAGGCTGCAGGCATCTAAAAAGTTTGACGGGAGATACTTACGGACCTTGTAGTCTGAGTGTCTTCCTATTGCAGTGGTCCCTTACCTCCTGGCAATAATCGTTTTGAATAAAGTCTCTCTATAGTAAGAAAGTTCAACAGTAACTAATTAATCTTCCTGATAGTTTTTCTTTCTCATTTAAGATTTATTATAAATTTGGTTCTTTTTGTAATTTCTGTTTTAATTATAGTTATAAGTTTTTTAACTTCTCATATTAATTTTTTTCCGTTTTTCTCTTTTTTATCTTGGTCAACTTTATTAATCTTGACTATTTTTTTCACCTTTTCAAAAAATCAATTTGGCTTGCGCGATTCATATATCTCTGGTTTTTATTTTATTAATTTTTGGTTTATATTTAGTGTTTTCTTATACATACTTTCTTTGGCATCTGATTTTTTAATTCCACTTTCCTGTAGTAGATCATTGATTTTCAGCCTCACATATTTTAAACAAACTTTTAAAGCCTTAATCTCCTTACTTGTATTGCTTTTTCTGCACATCCAGTGAGTTCTGATATGCAATATTTATGTTACTGTTTCGTTCCAAGCATTTAAAAATCTCCAGATTGTCCTGTCAAGGAATAAAAGTTACAGTAATGCCACAATATCTCACATAGGAAGGACAACTTTGTCTCTTACCCCTCAGAAATCAGCATTTGGACCACTCTGCTAGGTAATGGTAATAACAAAAATAATAAATAATTTCTGAGCAAATAGAACAACGTAACCAGGTGAGGCGCTGCTTTGGAGGTTTAAAGGATGCCCACTGGAGTCACGTGATTGAGAGTGAGCCAGCTCCTCTGCTTGCATTCTATGTGACCCTGGGCAGGCTTTCATAATATCTCTGATCTGTTTCTTCAGTATTAAAATGCAGACAAAAATACTGACCTTTCAGCATTGGTTTCGTTATTAACTGACACTTGCGAAGCACTTAGGTTAGTGTCTAGCACACGAAAGGGCCTCAGCAAATGGAAGCAATGGTTGACAGCATATTTGGGATTTCAGAAGCTCCTTTTGCTTTCCCCTTTGCCTTTTACTCATGTCTAACTGGACCATGAAAACAGGCTTTATTTCTTTCTCACATGCCAGGAATTGTTCAAAGCATTTTGCATTCTTGAACCCATTTAACCCCTTGAAATGAAACCCCGTAAAGGGCATATAATATGTACTAGGAAATCTGAACTGATTTTCTTAGCTTACCAGATAAAGCAAACTGTATCTGTGGGGAAGTGAGGAGGCTGTCTCAAAGGACTACAGTGACAGGCTTTGGCTTGTTGCTTTTGGGATGTTCCTAGCTCAAAGGAATAAAAATACAATTTGAGCAAGAAGCTATAATGAATGGCTCACTGCTGGTAAAAGCCAGCCAAGAGGAAAAGCACTCAGGACGCCTGCCAGTCTTCCAAAGCATCTGAGGTCTCTTGCTGCCCTCTAGGGCTGTGATGTAGAATTGCAGGACTGAAACAGAAGCTTCACCTGAGAGGCTCCTAAATGCCAAGCGTGGGCATCCAGGGTCTGTGTGAGACACCTCCAAGGAAGTGGTGATGAACAGGGCAATTTGTGCCTTGAAGGATTCAGAAATAGCATGGATATGAAACAAGTGCATAAAAGACTTTCCTAACAATAACTACCCCCATTTATTGAGCATGGCTACACGTCAGTGTCAAAGGCTTTACATGGCTGGTCTCATCTTTCTGATACAGCAATGCCATGATTTGATGCGATATCATCCTCATCTAAGAGACAAGAACACCGAGGTTCTTAGAAGACAAGCTGCTTGATCAAGGTCGCTCTGCTAGCCACCAAGATTCAAACCCAGTTGTCTGAATCCAGAGCTCATGCCCATATAATGCGTTGGGCACTGAGGTGGGAAATCCCACAGAGGCTTAGGGTACCCTCAGAGCACCTTTCTGGAGGAGATGGTATATGAACTGGGCTTTGAAGAATGGGTAGTGAGGGATGAATACCTAAAGAAGATGGAGCAGGGTCCCAGAAAGAACCACCTGAGCTAAGGCCTAGATAGGGGTTGGAGGCACATTGTGGGTACGATTGCAATGAATGGTTTAGTTTGGTCAAGGGAGACAAAATGGAGATGCAGGCTGACCTCGATACTATTTCGGATCCACTATACATTTCCATAATTCTTTTGCAATAGGCATAAGGGAGCTGAACAACAAATAAGAGGTATGACTTTCAGCCCATGTGGAAAGTCAGATCCTGCCAGCCTCATGAATACTCTTACTGGACAGCAGGGCAGCACCAGATTGTCCAAGAACTCTGAGGGGCAGCAGTGGGAGAACAGGATGAAGCTCATGTTACAATGCAGTAGGGCTGGTCTGAGGCAGAAGCTCTGCTGGGGAGACGGGCATGAGGAGAAATCCTCCAGCAAGAGGCCATGTGGCTGCAGTGATCCTCTCCTCTGGTCCTCACATGGGCATCTGTGGTCTAACAGAGTTGAATGTGCTTAGATGCACAAAAACATACTTTTTAAATTGATGCACCTTTCCAGAAAAACCATGATATTCAATACATGGCAAAGAGATCTGCATTCGTCATCAGTAAGTAGATCACCACTATCTTACTAAACATTGGTTTCTTCTTGGCTAAGTTTAGAATAAGAATTCATAAGATTCATATGCATCCTGCTCCCCCTCACTGGATTCTGATAAGGATCCCAGGTAAGGGAGAAGACAGGAATCTCAAATCTTGCCTTGGTTCAGCCTAACCTCCAGGAGCAGAGTGACATTTCTCAAGCAAAACTCAGATCAAGTCACTATAGGCTCAGATCCCTCCACAGCCCCCATACCCTCGAGGAGTGGTCCCTGCTTGGCTTTCAGAAGCCCCTGCTCTTCATCCACCCTGCTGCAGTCATACAGTGCTCACTGAATACCCCAAGACTGCCTGTCTTAGGCCTTTGCACTTGCTTTTCCTCTGCCTTTGTCCACAGACCTTTGTGTGACCATCTTGGCATCATTCAGGCCCCACTTCTGTGTCTTTACCTCCCAGAGGACTTCCTGACCATCCCGGTTAAACATGACCACATTGTAGTTTCTTCATAGCCCTCATTACTCATCTGAAACTATGTTAGTTTTTGATTACTTGATTGTGTATATGCTTATCATCTGTTTTTTCCCACCAAGATGTAAGCTCTGAGGGAAAAAAGACTGCATGGGTCTCACAACATGTACCTTGTATTCTCTGTGCCTAGAAAGTGGTCAATATGATATAGTTACATTTGTCTATTTTTATTTTTGTTGCTTGTGTTTTGGTGTCATATCCAAAAATTAGTTGCAAAGACCAATGTCATGAAGCTTTCCCCTATGTTTTCTTTCAGGAGTTTCACTCTTTCAGATCTTACATATAAATATTTAATCTATTTTAAGTTGATGTTCGTGTGTGGTGTAAGATAAGGGCCCAGTTTCATTCTCCTGCTTGTGGATACCCAATTTTCCCAATATCTTTTTTTTTTTTTTTTTTTTTTCGAGACATAGTCTTGCTCTGTCTCCCAGGCTGGAGTGCAATGGCGCAATCTCGGCTCACTGCAACCTCCTTTTCCCAGGTTCTGGAAAAAGCGATTCTCCTGCCTCAGCCTCACAAGTAGCTGGGATTACAGGCGCCTGCCGTCGTGCCGAGCTGATTTTTGTATTTTTAGTAGAGATGGGACTTCACCATGTTGGCCAGGCTGATCTCGAACTCCTGACCTCAGGTGATCTGCCTGTCTTGGCCTCCCAAAGTGCTAGGATTACAGGCGTGAGCCACCATGCCCCGCATCCCCATCATATATTCTCGACAGCTTTGTTGAAGATTGGTTGACCATAGACATGTTTGTTTATTTCTCGGCCTCCATTCAGTTTTATTGATCTATATGTCTGTTTGTATGCCAGTAACACACTTTTAATTACGATAGCTTTGTCATGTATTTTGAAGTCAGGAAGTGTGATGCCTCCAGCTTCATTCTTTTTCCTAAGGATTGTGTTGGCTATTTGGGGTCTTTTGTGATTCCATATGAATTTTAGGGTTATCTTTTCTATATCTGTAAAAAAATGCTATTTGGATATTGATAGGTATTGCAATGAGTCTTTAGATTGCTTTGTGCAGTATGAACGTTTTAACAATATATCTTACAATCCATGAACACAGATGTCTTTCCATTTATTTTTTGTGTTCTTTATTTCTTTCATCCAACTAAAAAGCTTAGGCACAGCAAAGGAAACAATCAACAGAGAAAAGGCAACATATAGAATGAGAAAAAAATTGCAGACAATATATTTAATAAAGAGATTAATATCAAAAATACATCAGGAACTCTTACAACTCAATAGCGAAAACAGTAATAACATTATTTAAAAATTGGTAAAGAACCTGAGTAGACATGCAAATGGTCAACAGGTATACAAAAAGGTGCTCAACATTACTAACCATCAGAAAAATGCAAATCAAAAGCACAATGAAATATCACCTAGGACCCATTTAAATATATATATATATATATATATATATATATATATAGGCATTGACAAGAATGCAGAAAAATTGGAACCCTCGTACGCCGCTAGTAGGAATGTAAAATGGTGCAGCTACTGTATAAAACAATATGAAGATTCCTCAAAAAATTAAAAATGGATCCACCATATGATCTACCAATCCCCTTTTGGGCTTATAGACACAATAATTGAAGTCAAGATCTCGAAGAGATGTCTGCATTCCCATGGTCATTGTGGTGTTACTCACAATAGCCAAATACAGAACAACCTTAATCTCCATCAATAGGTGAATGGATAAAGAAAATGTGGCATAAACATACAGTAGAATATTATTCAGTCTTTAAAAAAGAAGGAAATCCTGTAATATGTTACAACATAGAGGAATCTTGAAGGCATTATGATAAGTGAGCTAAGCCAAACACAGAAGGGCAAATATTGCATGACTCCACTTACATAAAGTATCTAAAATAGTCAAGCTCGTAGAAGTCATAGAAACAGAGTGGAATGGTGGTTGCTAGGAGCCGGGGTGGGGGAAATGAGGAGTTGCCGCTTAACAGGTATAGAGTTTCGATTACGTAAGATGAGTGAGTGCTGGAGATCGGCACAGCATAATGTCTGTAGTTAACAACAGTGCATTGCGAACTTGAAAATTTGTTAAAAGAGTAGATCTCATGTTAAGTAATCTTACCTCAATAAAAGAAAAAAGAAAGTAGCCAGTGCCTGGTAAGCGCTCAATCAGTGTTTGTTGCTTACTAATATACCGACCCTCTGTGAACTGAGTTTTCCACATGTTGTGTGTGCTTGTAGCTCTCACTTCCCCCCACCTGACTGGCCTCACAAAGACCTTTGAGATGTGGCAAGAAGACGTGGCTCCATCCGGCAGTTCATAAGCCTAGAAATCAGTCAGTGCCCTGGGCCAATTTCTGGGCACTCCCCACAGATGCTCAATCCTCAGCCTGTTTTGGATGATGGTGAAATGATGGAATGGTTTGCTAGAGCATTAGGTAGGGGTGGAGAGGAAAGCGTGGAGAGGAAAGACTTCTGAGGCAGAGGGATGGGTCATCCCCCAAATTGGAACATTTAGGGAAAAAGGGAGGGTGTCCTTGACTTCAACTCACCATGTCACATTGAGGAGACGAGAATTAGCAGGAGTTACCCCCTCTAGGAAGCACTTGGCAATGCCACCTGGCTGGTTTATATCCCCTGCCTGCAACAACCTCTAAACGACTCTATCATAGCATTTACTATATATGATTGAAATCATCTGCTTAGTCAGTTACCTACTCTAGATTCTGACATACAAAACAAAAACTTACGTCTTATGTATCTCTGAATTCTCAGTGCATAGTTCACTGCCTGAAACATAGGAGGTCTCACGACTTACTGAGTTAATTGACTTTTGAAGTACATCTAGCTGAGCCCTCTGTTTCCACACCACTCCTTTCCCACAGTCTCGAGGTGGACTTACTATGCAAATTGTCATTCTATGTTGTTGGTATCGAAGACCACACCCCTGCATAAACCCATGGGCTGGCTGTGAGAACAAGTTCTTGAATAGCCACACAACAAAAGGAGGAGCCCAGAGAGGCAAATCTGGGACTTGAGTCATGAAGATAGCATTCTATTTATACCCTTCCTTAAAGTGAAACAGACTTATCTGTAAATGCAGAAAAGTCTTCACACACCTAAGCCTGTAAGTATGCACGTGAGAGGGCTGGGGTGTGCATGCGTGTGTGTGTGTGTGTGTGTGTGTGTGTGAGTGAGTTGCACGTGTTTGTGGTGTGTGTGTGATGTATGTGTGTATGGTGTGAGGTGTGTGTGTGTGTGTGCATGTGTGCACACTTCTGGGATACACAGTAAAGAAGACGTTGCCTATGTGACTATCTCCCCATAACCTTCTATCTGGACCATTCCTTCAATAAATGTTGTTCACGTTTAGCCTCATATCAGTTTAAGCTTGCTGGTAGGCAACTTTGAAAAATTGGTATTTGGTTGTGCTGGTAATAAACACTACTGTTTCATCTTCCCAAAAGCAAAAATCCCCTCAGCCACTGGCCTCATTCATTAAGATCAGCATGACTTTGACTTCTGGAACATTCCTGGGACCTCGTTGAGCCTGGCTCTGTGTTAGTCTTGGGGAGAACACTTGTGGTCTGTCCTCAAGGGCTTAACACTATTGGGGTTAACAGATCACATACCCAAATGTCTCAAGAACCAAGAATATTCTACATATCCTAGTAGATCTGGGAAAGGCTACTTCCGTAAGTGAGAGAGTCTCTATTTAGGCAGATGCATTCCTTGTGATGGAGAAAAGCTTCATGGAGAAGTTGCTCTTTGATTTTGTGTTTCAAAATCATTTTTTTTTCTTTGTGGATCTGTGAGAAACTCAGAATATCAGAAGCTATTCATTTAAAATGGTGGTAGCTGATGTCTCATGGTGTCCCCACCCCTTCCTCTGATGTCTACGCTTCATTTCCAAGAGCACTAATGTATTTCTTATCTCTGACCTCTTGGCCAGACAGTACTCCCGTTTGCTCTTTGCCTATCGCTCGAGGCTCAGCTGCCTCCAGGAAACTCCAACTACAGCCCTCTTTCAGCCTCTGAGGTTTCCTCCACTCACATCCTTCCCTCCTTAGACCACATCCAAATGACCTCCCAACAGCTCCTACTGCTGGTCAGGCCTTGTTGACCTTAAGAGCTTCAGTCTGAGGTCCTCAGCCAGAGGACAGCCCTACTCTCTTCTTCCTGAGCCTTCAGTGATGATGGAAGAAGACAGTACAATTTGTGGGTGCAGCCTTGGCTATCCCCAGTTCATTCACCCCAACTTATCAGAATTCCATTCTTTTGTGAGCAGGTTTTTGAGGTTTCTTCCTCTTCTCAGACAGTATTATTCCTCGGTCTATAACCTGATTCTCAATAGAAACCCAGGATTCTATATTTTCCTAAAAAATGAGCTCGCCCCTTGGTTTGCTTTCATTTTGTTTGGCTAGATTCTAGCAGTTTGAATACAGGATCTTTTCACACGGCTTGCATTTCCCATGGCACCCAATTCTGCGCTTAGATACATGGTAGGTGCTCAACAAATACCCAGGAAGTGCCTTTTATTTGTCTTTCCCCCAGTGTCTAGCAAAGGACACTGCACACACAGAAAGCCCCCTACATAGAAGATAGTAGTGGGAATCAACTGAGTGTGTGTGTGTGTGTGTGTGTGTGTGTGTGTGTGTGTGTGTACGCAGCCAACCATAGTGAGACACACCCTCACAGAATTGTGGTATGACCCAGAATTCCAGACACAGAGCCTAATCTCTCTTCCCGGAAGCAAACGTGATGGCTGCTTGTCTGGGTTCCATACACCCACTTGCCTGTATTGTCCTGGCTGAAGGATGTGCATGGAAAAGGAGGGGGGAGCAGGGAGGGGGACACCACTCCCTCCTTCTACTCAACCCAGTTTCACTGCTAAGAGCAGAGGGAAGTTAGGCAGAAGCCAGGAGCCACGGGTAGTGGGACGCAAGGCTCCTGAAACCCACACCTGGGATCCTCTCTCCCATGGTTTGTAACATTGTCCTGTTTCACGCCTATGAGAGACCAAACCCCAGACCTTATGTCTGATTCTTTACTGCTCAAAATGGAACTATATTTCAGATTACTTATCTCATGCATTTCTCTTTAGTTTTCTCAAGAACCAAGAAGCAAGCCTATATTTTAACATTGTAAGGATGCATTTTAGGTCATCAGACCTAAATCTAGCCGAAGGTTTGTGGTCCTTCCAAATGCTCCTGAGGAACCAGAGACCCGAACTCAACCAGTCTCTCCCACATCAGAGAATGTACAGGAAGATGCCATACAGGACATCCATAGAACATCCTATAGATATACGTAGGCTATCATTTTGGACTTATCTATGACTCTGACTCTTTTCAGGCTGGTGGATGTCCTCCTTCCTCCGTCATTGGAGCTTAGCAGAGTGTCCTTCTTATTGGAGGAGATGCCTCATAAATACTTTTTAAGATAAGTAACTAGTTGGCAGCCCCAGAGTTGGGATGAAGGGCGGGGTCCTAGAGGAAGAAGGCAGGTGCAGCTCATCTGCCTCTGACTCCTGCTCCCCACCCTGGATACTCACAAGCACAAGCGATCAAATGCCTTTGGCCCCCAGCCTAAACTAACCTGAAACGCTAAAGTCTGAGGGCTTATCGCTCCTTCTTCAGAGGAGACTCACTGGACGTTATCTCTTTTAAGGAAATCAGGTGTGGAGGAGGGCCAGACTAGGTGATGACTATCCTGTCCTTTGGATGGCGAGAGAAAAAACCAAAGGGCCAGTGGTCTTATTGGGAGATCTAGTATCACTGAAGACACTCCTTAAGTTCTCTGCACCTGTCTTTTTCCCACTTAGAATTATAGGTTTCTCTTTCAGAAACCCACGTGTCTGTATTCCAGGGATAGGGGAGCCACCCAAAGCAAAAAGGGAAACAACCATAACTATCTAGAAGAAAAAGGTTTTGGAGAAACTGGAAGCTCATCTAGCTCCTTCCACCACTCTGTTTGCATCCCCTGGCTTCGCATCCAGTTGCCAGCAAGGCACAGGTGGGTTTTCAGGGATGCTCAACAGCAAGACCATGTGAACAAAGAATTCAGGCCACCTTCTGGGATGACAAGCAGGCCCTTGTTGATGGGGCATAAAGCCTGAACCAGGGAGCGCTGAGTTCAGGCTGGAGAGGTAGACAGGCCGTATCCTAACAGACTCCAGACTTTATTCTGTAGGTAGAGGAAATGAGGGGCCTTTGAGAGAGTCTGTGTTGGAGAATGAAATGATCTCACTTACATTTGAAAATTGTTTACTTTGACATAATTTTAAAGTTTCAAGACTAATGTAAAGTTTCTTTAACATCTTTCACACAGATTCAGCCAGACTCCTAAGTGTTGATTTTTCTTTCTATCCCTCTGTATATGTATTTAAATGTATAGAAACATGTATATATCATGCATATATCAAATGTATGTTATTGATATTTATATATTTATATATGATTTCTTTTCTTTTTTCTGAACCTTTTGAGAGTAAACTGCAGATATATCGCTCCTTTGCCCCTAAATATTTCAGTATATATTTCCTAAAAACAAGAAATTCTCTTATGTTTGCCTTTTAAAATGATCATTTTGGCCTCTGTGTGGGAGACAGTTTGCAGAGAGAGAGAGACTGTAGACAAGGGGATGGGCAAGGGATCTTTTCAGCCCTGAAAGCCAGAAGAGCGTAGGGCAGCGACCTAGAGATGGGCTAATGGGGCTTGGCAAGTGGATGTGGTTGGAAGCAGTTCCTAGTTGCTGCCAGCGCTGCTGGGTGGATGGTAGGTGTGGGGCTGTGAGCCGACGTGGACAGTGAGAGCAAAGCGGAGGGATGACAAGTTCAGTCCTGACATGTTGAAATCAATAGGCCTTTGAAACATGTAGATGAAGGTTTTTAAAATAAATGTATTTAGTTTTTAATTGACCAATAATTACATATATTTATTAATTTATGGGGTATAATATATGTTTACATAGATCAAAACACCACATTGTACCCTAGACAGAGATATCGAGGCAGCAACTGGATATATAGTGGATGTGAAGGACAAGGTAACGGCCCAACCTAGGGATAAAACTTTGCAGGTTCTTCTTGGAAAGGTGGTCATTCGAACCACGGGCAGGAGCGAGATCTCCCGGGAGAGCAGGAGCTTCCTGGAGGCAGATGTGCAGAATTTCAGTCTTTCACGGACTTCATTCTATAATTTGAGGCCATACAGGATGAGGTTGGGCTGTGGTCTGCTGGGGTATCAGAGTACGCCAGGACTCCTCTACCATGATGATCAAGTCACTGGGTCTGGGCATGGTAAAGCCAGGTGGCTGCAGGGGCCGGGGAGATGAACTGCTCCCGTCTCACAACTAGAGGCTCCCTAGGAGTTGGTAAGAGAATGAGTGATGTAAAGGAGTTAACACCCCAGGATCTGAGAGGCTGGGCAAAGACAGGGGAGGCATGAGCCAGACTGAGCTCTGTCTCAGTGAAGTCACTGTGCAGGCCACAGCATGTCTGCCCAGGTGGGAGGGATGGACCAGAGCATCATACTGTGTCCTGGAGAACTGGGGAGAAGTCGGGAGGGATGGGGTGTGGCTGCTGTGGCAAGCCTGGTCCCGCCACCTCTACAAAGGCCTGGCTTAGAGGAGGGGGGAAGCCAGGAGGGGAGGAGAATTTCCGGCTGAGATTTTAACATCGCCTAAAGTCCTCATTTGTTTGTTTGGTTGTTTTGGGGTTTTGATCAGGTACCTACAGTTCAAGCTCTCTCTATGACATTTTGTGAAATGCCATAGACAGAACTTGAACTATAGGAACCTGATCAAGCAAGTCATGTCTCTTTTTTGATTCACCTTTTCCACATTTGTTGGTGATTAGGCTTGAGAGACCACATTAGTGGTTCTTAGGTGTTCGGGTTTTACTAAACCTAAATTTAAGAAAATAGTTAATAAAGAGGAACAACTCTTTACTTTGCCAAGTAAGGGCAAAGGCCCTTTATGGCTAGCATCACTTTGCAAAATAAAGATAATTTTAATACTAGTAAGTGTAAAAAGAATATAGCCTCAAAAAATGAAAAAACCTTCCAAAGAAATAAAAGTCACTCATCTTATACTAACTGCTATAAAATAACATTATACCAACTGCATGCTGGCCTTTGCCCCCATAAATATTTGGGGCCAAAGTATAGGAAAGGCCCCTGTATTTATATGTAAAGGTGCATGCATGTGTGTGCATGTGTGTGTGAGAGACAGGGCTGGAGAAAGACAGAGTAATGCTGACGAAGGTCAGTGATTGACACCACTCCAAAACCTAGAATAAGTATTTGGATTTATCGGTGGCTTCTAGATTACACATTCCTTTTCTGTTCCCTGGTGGCAGACGCAGTTCTGTGTTATGCATTCTTGAGGTAGCTGACTCCTCCACAAAAAAAAAACCTGTCCCAGGTGGTTGGGGCACATGCAAAAAATAATTAACAGGATTTAACACCCCAAGCCTGAGAAATTAGCTGATGTTCACACTTTCTCCAGCCATGCAGGCATCATTCCAGTGACACGTGGGTTTGATTTTTGATTTTTTTTGTCTAATACAAACCTAACAGTTGAAAGGTATCTGTAAGAGTTGTAAGTAAGACGCTAAGAGGGCGCGACACAGTTTTAGTGCCCCTTCCCGTCTACAAAGGCCCGATTCACAAGGGCAGACTTGCCAAACCAGGCTTCCCTCTGTCCTGTTGCAGTGGAAACAGCAAGGGCCTGGCCATCCTCACTTCCCACTGTGTCCCCAGCGTGGACATAGTGCCTGGCACATGGAACCATTGCATCTTGATGAGTAAATGGTTAGCCCAGGATGACCACTCCACATAGTCTTTCTTCTCTGCTATTAGGGACCTGGGCTGAATTCCCTTCCTCAGGCTCTCTGGGGTTGCTTCTGTCTGAGTAAAACAGCTTGAAGGGATTCTCCTCCTGGGAAGGCCTGAATTCCTCTGGCTGTCTCTTAGTTACTAGCTCATGCACAGCCTGTGATCCCAGAGAGTCAGGGCCACGGTTTAAGGAAGAGATCATTGGTTTCCAAACCTGTGTCTTCTAGTGCTGTAGCGTGACTTCCTGAGGTCTTGGGATACTCTAAGGCTTTTATTAAATAGTATAAACATGGCTAAATTCCATGGCTGAGATTTAGAATGTGCCATCCTCAGGACTAGCTTGCCTATTTCCCTTTCTCTCACTCAAAGTCTTTTTTAAGGTATTTTTTAAGTGAAAAGCAAAAATTACATTGTGTATGGTATACAACATGATGTTTTCTTTGTTTGTTTTTTGTGAGAGGGGGTCTCACTCTGTCATCCAGGCTGGAGTGCAGTGGCGCATTCTCGGCTCACTTCAACCTCCAACTCCCAGATTCAAGTGATTCTCCTGCCTCAGCCTCCCGACTAGCTGGGATTACAGACATACGCCACCATGCCCAGCTAATTTTTGTAGTTTTAGTAGAGACAGGGTTTCACCATGTTGGCCAAGATGGTCTCAATCTCCTGACTTTGTGATCTGCCCACCTCAGCCTCCCAAAGTGCTGGGATTACAGGTGTCAGCCACCGCGCCTGGCCAACATGATGTTTTGATATATGAATATATCGTGGGATGGCTAAATCAAGCTGTTTAATACATGTATTACCTCACATCTGTATAATTTTTGTGTGGTAAAAACACTTAAAAACTACTCTCATAGCAATTTTCATGTATGTCACATATTGTCATTATGTGTAGTCAACATGATGTCCAGTGGATTCCCTTCAACTTATTCCTCCTGTCTCTTTCAGCCAAGAGCTTATGACACTGGGTGACAAGTGCCAATGCTTGCCTTCAACTTTTTGCAACTACCTATTCCATGTTTCTAAGAGTGTGTCTTGCCCTAGTATTCAAAGCCCATCTCCAGGGGTTGACCATTCATTTTGTGCCAAACACTTGCACAGACTTTAAATAAGTTGTCCATTTTAATCCTTACAACTGACATACAGAATGATGCTCTTACCCTCTTTAACAGATGAGAAAATTGAATTGCAAAACATTTGGTTCGCAAAGTCACCCAACTGGTAAAAGGCAGAGCCTCAGTCTGAGCACCACTTGGGAATTTTTAAGAGATGTGCTGCATCCTTTTCCAGGTATGGGAAGCATCCAAGCCTGCACCCGGTGCCTGCCTTCTTTATCCAGAAACTTCTAATAGGAGTGAGGAAGAACGGGGACTGGGGCCCTGAGAGCCCAGAGCCCAGAACCCAGACACTGTGACTCCTCCATGAGCTCACTGTAATGCAATGCTTCTTACCTCCCCACCCCCTCCACCTTATGATAATCATTTTCCTGGAACCCTGGAGTCATATGTATATGTGACATATGTAGGGAGATACGGCGATAAACACCGTCTACTGTAACCACCCAGTTTCCCTGAATGGGGCCTAATGATTTTTCCAGTAGCAGAGCAGACAGTGGTAGCTGCTGTCTCTTGTGGAAATAGCAGTAGGTAAGAACCCAGCGCCCCTTGCCTTGTCTTCCCACCAGCTCAAGCTGAATGTGATTCTGAGCCTAGGTTAAGTCAAAGTCATAACTTTGCTGAGTGTGGTGGGT
Source organism: Sapajus apella (assembly GCF_009761245.1). NCBI lineage: Eukaryota > Metazoa > Chordata > Mammalia > Primates > Cebidae > Sapajus > Sapajus apella. Next base: position 2,568,222 of record NW_022437088.1, on the reverse strand, counting down.
TTCCAAGAGAGCCATTTGCCCCCTCAACTGTTTTTCTTATGTTACCCGCGTAATCCGCCCATCCCACCCCCTCCTCTCTGCCAATCAGAACGTCCTGGAACACTGCCGTCCCAACCCCACACCCAGCATGGTCGGAATGCTTGCTCGGGACCATCCCAGATGCCAGGGATCTAAATCAAAAGTCACAAGTGGCTTTGGAAATCCAAGGAAGCCAATCCTAGTAAAATGATGGGGAGGTGGGGCACAGGGAGGGTAAAGGCACTGTCATCTCCAAATCCTGCCACGCCACCCCTAGTGGTGAGTAAAACCTGAAATTTGAGGAAGGGTAGGTGGATCCTATTGTGAGTAGGGACTAATTAGGACACCCCAATCCCGGGCCACCTCATAGCCTCAGGCAGGGTTGAGAGATGTATAAAGGTAGACAGGCTCAGAGCATCCCAAACCCCTCCGCACCGATCTGCGCCAATCGCTGGTGAACCTTGGTAAGTCTGGGAAGGTGGTTCCTCACATGGTAACCTCGCCTTGCCCGCATCCCTAACCAACTATGGACTGAGCTGATTCTCTGGGTGGTGGTAAGAAGGGACAGCCTGTTTGGGGCACCTCTTTTTTCTATATCATTTGTAACAAACCTATCTTGGGTCCAGCAAATTATCCAGCAGAGTGGTGTGGGAGGCTGGGCTCAGCAAGGAGAAGGGGGGATGTCTACAAGAGGGTCGGGATCTCAAGGATGCTGCTGGCATGGTGTGGTGTTGTATCTTGTCAGCTGCTAAGAGGGAATCAGTAGGAGACGGGAATCAGCTGTGGGCAGAGCAACTGGCCGGGGTGTCTTTTCAGAGAAAAGAGAATGCAGGGAGGAAAGAGAGCAGGCTCCCTCAGGACAGCAGAGGTGTGGAGCAGGTTTGCCCATGGAGCAAAGGGCAGCAGGGACAAGACAGTGTGGCACCATGGGAGGCTCTGCTCTGGGAATCAGGAGACCTCTCTTCCCACCATCAGTGCCAAGTGGCTGTTGAGCCATTCCTTCCCTCTCTGAGGTTTGCTTTCCTCAACTGTAACTGAGAGAGGCAAGCTAAATGGTCCATTTCATCTATCTCTAGAGTTTTCTCTTTACAAACTGCCTTAGAGAGTAGTTAAGATGCTCTTTTTAAGATTTTTTATGAATTTATTTAACAAATTACAACTCTTAAATAGTGCTCATTATGTGCTAGTACTCTGCACATGTGTGTTGGTACATACATACCTACACATACATTTATGGATCCATGAATATTTTTAAGTATATATTTTTATACACTCATTTAATTTTTGCACCAACTCTAAGAGAGGTAGATATGGAAAACCTACCTAAGTTGCTCAAAGTCACATAGTTAAAAAATGATTTAGCCAGAACTCAAATCCCGAGCACTCTATTCCAGATGCTACAGGTTTTGCTGTAACAGGATGCAACAGTTTGCCCTTTCATCCTTACTCTTTCTTTTCCCCTCGCCCTTTTCTTCTCATTTTTAGTGTTTTTCTTTCTTTTCTTCCCCTCCTATCATTTCTGTCTTCCTCTCTCCCTTCCTCCTTTTCTGTCTTTTCTTCTTTCCATGTTTCTTTGTTTGTCTTGAAAAGAGTTGAAATAGCTTGTAAACACTTAAAGTTTACACACACACACACGCGCACACACACACACACACATACACACACATATGTGCACACACGCACACACACACTCCTCTTAAATCTGTGAAGGGATCAAGGCAAGGTAGAAGCAGAGGAGACATGAATGTGGCAGGGGGTTCATCTCGGCTTAGGGTCTCTTTATGGCTCAAGTGTTCTTCATTTCTGTGTCTCTCTGATTCCAGTTGCAAGCCCAGCCCAGAATGTCTCAGCAGAAGCAGAAGCAGTGTGCTCCCCCACAGCAGTGCTGCCCCCCACCCCAGCAGTACTGTCCCCCACCCCAGCAGTGCTGCCCCCCACCCCAGCAGTGCTGCCCCCCACCCCAGCAGTGCTGTCCCCCTCCCCAGCAGTGCTGCCCCCCACCCCAGCAGTGCTGTCCACCACCCCAGCAGTGCTGCCCCCCTCCCCAGCAGTGCTGTCCCCCTCCCCAGCAGACCAAGCAGCCTTGCCAGCCTCCACCCAAGTGCCAGGAACCCTGCACTCCCAAGTGCCCACCCCCTCAGCAGTGCCAGAAGTCCAAGCAGAAGTAAGCGCTGGGAATGTAATCAGAGGCAAGCCCCCAGGAAAAACAGATCATGAAGTTCTTTCTGGGCCAGCATCTTACCCTCCACCCCTCATCAGCCAAGCAAGGCCCTGCTCACCCGTGCTGGATGCGGCCACACTTCACGCTTCGGGGAGAGGCAGCACCAGGCTGGCATCTTCCTCGAGCTCTACTCTTCTGAATTAGCAGCTGCAGTTTCCACCTCAGACAAGGATCTGGTTCTAAACTATGTAATCATTTTTCTGACATGCATCTACACTGCCCTGCCAGAAATGTGGGCGGCATGCCCAGACATCCTCTCCTGTCACTCTTCCCCTCAGCTCTTGTTTTCAAACAATTAAAATAGAATTCCCCTGGCATAAATGTCTTGGTCTGATGATTTTGTCATTTGAAAACGTAGCATTTCTGCAGATTGTTTATCCTCCTTCCAACCTAAAGCCCAAGATGAGCCAAGTGTGGGATGCAGGTGGAGAAGGCATGGGGAGGAGCCTTCTGAGATGCCCAGACATTTACGAGGCTCCTTCCAGGAAGAGGTGAGGACTTCTACAACTCAGATGCACACCATGTTCCTAGAAAATGAGGGTGCAACACAGAACCAGGGGAGACAGTGCCCACCCAGAGAACATGCACAAGGAAAATACGTTCTCCTAGGCCCAGACAGAGAAAGGGAGCCTACCAAAAAGACCCTCACAATAGAGGAAAAGGATTGAGGCAGGTAAGTTCTAACTCAGAGAGCACGCTCCAAGGGCTGAGAGGTCAAAAAGGAGTTGAGATAGGGCCTTAAATATTCTCCCATAGGTAAAAGAAAAAGGCAAAGTTCCTTCAAGCTAACCAAATGTGTCCGTAGGAGACAGCCTGTGCAAATACTGCTTCCCCAACACACACACCTGACGGTAAATATTTGATCAAAATATCAGCTCCCATTATTTCTGTTTGGGGATTCTCTTGAGCTGCTTCCCCCCACTGCCCTCCTACTTTGAATTCTTTAAATTCCTGAAGGATTGAAGTGACCAGATAATGCGGACCCACAGGGAATCCAAACTTCTGGTTTCTACTATTTCAACTACCCACCCCCAAGCCTCTCCACCAGACCCCTCTCTTACAAATAGTCCACAGGTGGATGTATTGGAATCTCCTCCTACACCTGCCTCCCCTTTTATGCCTCTGGGTTCCAGGGAGTCACTGACAACTGGCAGAAGTACTCAAAGGAAGCCAGAGAAGACAATAGCATAAAGTAAAAATTTAGATTATCCCAACGTATGTTACAGACTCTAGAGAATGCAAAGTTAGAAACCAAAAATTTTAGCATTGCTTCCCAGATGGGTATGGTCTTCTTCCTCCATCATACCTCTTTCCACGCCTTTCAGGTCTCATCTGTTCATCCATCCATCCATCCATGTATCCATCATGCATCAAAGCACCCCCTATTAAGGAGCCTGTCTTGTTTGATCATAATGTGATGGATGCTGTGAAGATACAGACACACAGCACAGGGCTCTGGGTCTCCTGGTTTAACAATCCCCTTAAGAAGACCAAGCCAAGACACTCAAGATAGTAAAGAACAATTAGACAAGGGAGCATCTAATGAAGGATGAGTGATGGTACAACACCTCACTTGTGCCCTCAGGATTCAGAAGAGACGGACAGAGCAAGAACGATGAGAGCTGTTGAGGGGAGGAAGGAGAACTTGATCATCTCGGTAGTCATAGCATCTATCCCAGGGCTCCCAGGAACTTGCCTGTTCAGTGATGAATACCTGGAAAAGGTGCAGTTTTGAGTGGAAGAACAGTAGGATTTGGTTAGGCAGGGCAGAGAGCATCCCAGAACTGGATACAGTAGGAGCCAATGCTGTGGGATCCAGGTGTGCCCAGGGGGGCCAGCCCTCCGGTAGGTATCTAAGCCCCAGGACAGAGCGGTCAGAAAGCATGGCTGCTCACACCTGTTGTAAGCCACAGAAATTTGGAGGATGGCTCCAGTTTTGTGACCTATTTCTCCTTCCCGAGCTGTTGCATCTAACAGAAACTCAAGTCTTAAATACAGAAAAGAAGTGAAACGTAAGTAAATCTTAACTCAACTCCCAGAAAATGAAGTCAAGTTTTTTTGTTTGTTTGTTTTTGTTTTGTTTTTTTTTCCCATTTATTTATTTTATTGCATTTTACATTTTGGGGTACATGTGAAGAACATGCAAAATTGTTGCACAGGAACACACGTGGCAGTGTGATTTGCTGCCTTCCTCCCCATCACCTACATCTGGCATTTCTCCCCTTGCTATCTCTCCCCAGCTTCCCACCCCCCACCCTCCCTCCCCTATTTCCCCCCAACTGACCCCAGTGTGTAGTGCTCCCCTCCCTGTGTCCATGTGTTCTCATTGTTCAACACCCGCCTATGAGTGAGAACATGCGGTGTTTGATCTTCTGCTCTTCTGTCAGTTTGCTGAGAATGATGGTTTCCAGGTTCATCCATGTCCCTACAAAGTTTTAAACACTTCCCCACATTCAGACATATCATTGAGCAGTCTCCAAAATGTCTCTTCTCTCTAGCCCCATATGTTATCTTTACCAAACTTCTCTCATGTAGGCTCTTACCCTACTTGACTCAGCAACTTAACACAAGGTTCAGTTTTTCCTCTCTAGGCTTCATTTGATTTTCACCTCTACTAATTATCATAATCTCCAGGTGTGCACGTGCACATGCACGCACCCGTGTGTGCACACATGCTACGAGAGTGGGCAAGCCATGAGCTAGACCTCGGGTGAGAAAAAGACTGCAAGTAGATGACTTTGCTGATCCCTCTTTGAATTCCGTCACACTGGGTTTGGATTCCAGAGCCACCCTTCTTTTGTGTGTGACCTGGAACAAATTACATAACTTTTCTATGTCTCATTTTTCTCATTTGGATACTGGGAAAACAACTGCCTCTTGGGGTTGATGGGGGTGACGAGTGTTCAGTGAGACAATGGAAGTGAGGAAGTAAACATGGCATGACCCTAGCAGACGTTGGATAGATTTTAGCTATCGCTTTTATTTTTTATTTATTTATTTTTTTTTTAATTTTTTTTTTTGGAGACGGAGTTTCGCTCTTGTTACCCAGGCTGGAGTGCAATGGCGCGATCTCGGCTCACCGCAACCTCCGCCTCCTGGGTTCAAGCAATTCTCCTGCCTCAGCCTCCTGAGTAGCTGGGACTACAGGCACACGCCACCATGCCCAGCTAATTTTTTGTAGTTTTAGTAGAGACAGGGTTTCACCATATTGACCAGGATGGTCTCGATCTCTTGACCTCGTGATCCACCCGCCTCGGCCTCCCAAAGTGCTGGGATTACAGGCTTGAGCCACCGCGCCCGGCCAGCTATCGCTTTTAATACTATTCTCCAGGTCTGATCAAGCAGCAAGCCTGTAGATGGCACACTCCCCTTATCCTCCCCAACCTCAGGACATGGGCTCCGTGTCCTCAGTGACACAAATGTGTGAGGGAACAGAGCACATATTGAGGGAAGGGGCAAGGATCAGTTAAGTGGAGCAAGGGTCTGAGCAGGTGTTCATGGGAAAATAAGATTTAGTCTAGAGTGTAAGTATCCTGTTTGGTGGTTGCCCTTCTCTTCCAGAATCTTCCCCTTTGTGGAATGAATCCTGACCTCAAGGCAGTCCTGGGTGGCTCTGGTTCATGGTTACGTTTCCTTGTTGCTTTGTAAAGTGAGCTGTGTCTTTTTGAGGCAGGCTACATTCCCTGGAGCCTTCTGAGATACCCAGACATTTACAGGGTTCCTACCAGGGTAAGACATGGGGGACGTCTGCAGCATGGATACACACCACATTCAAAGAAACATAAGGATGCAACATAGAACCAGGAGGAGATGGTGCCCACCAGGAGAACACATGCAAAGAAAGGGCATGCTGAGGCTGACAAGCCAAGGAAGCACCTACAGGAGCAGGGACTTGACCAACACACCAGCCCATTGCATGGTGGCACCATCCTATTGAGGCAGGTGTCATTATTTCCATGGCAGATAGAAGACTAAGGATCAGCAAGGTCCCTTCCTTGCTCATAGGTAATGGCCTGTAGGTGGTAGGACTGAGGTTCAAACTCAGTGTGCGCTGGCTCTCTGGTCTGTATTCTTTGCAACACAGCAAGTGGTCTTACATTGCACGTGGCTAGGAGAAACCTAATGCCTGGACCCTGTCCTCTGAGACTTTACCATCCACCATCTCGTAGAAAGGCAGAGCTGGGCACGTTCACAGTCACACACTTACACTTGTATGTGCACGAATATACACTCATGCATGTTCATATATCATTTGATGTAGATATCAAAATAATGTCTATGCCTTCCAGACTGACCTTCAGCGTTGAGAATGGAAGCTGGGGTCAAGTCCTAGGGGCCCCTTGCTGCGGTATGCATCAGCCTCCTCCTATCCCCATGGCGCGGGGGGCTGAGTAAGCAGTCAGGGTGGTACCAGGGCGTGGCAGGCAGGGGAGTTGGTGTGGCAGCCATTGGCCACCCTTTATGAAAGTATTTTTAATATTTTAAAAACCATGGGTTCAGCAACAAGTCTGCAGACCGGTGTGTATCTTCTGAATATCAGCCCTGTCACACTCTTACACATGCACATGTTTGCCCACACACACTCATATTCGCACTCATAAACCCTCACATGAGGGCTCACCACACACTGACACACACACGCTGTCGACTGCACTCAAATATGACTACACCCACTAACACATACTCACAGACACCCAGATGCACACACTGTCATTCCCACTGTTAAGCATGGCCCCCGAACAGCAAGGCCAGCTCTGCTCCCATGACCTAGTGACTTGTTCTCTCCCTTTCTCCAGGCCTCTGCCACATTCCAGCAAGGTTGTCTGACCAGCTGGCTTGAGTGAAATTTCCATAGAACTGAGGTCTCAGGATGAAAGGTGTGACACTGAGGGCTTGGAAGGGGGTGTGCCTTCATCAGAGAAGTGTGTGTGTACATATTCTCTTTATCCTGTTCCAAACAAAGAAATTCCATGGAAGATGGCATGGTATGCTGCAGGAGAGAGAGCACCTACCTACCCATCTTGGAGTCTGATTGACCTGGGCTCAAATCTCCTCCTCCTTGCTTTTATATTAATCTTGGCTACCTTAAACTTTCTAAGCTGTGAAATGAGAGTAACTCGAACTTCAAGCCCTAAATTTGAAGCTCAGAGTCTCTGACGAGCAGTGGTGTTCTACCCTTTCCTCGTGCACTCCTCCACAAGCCCCAGGGAAAGGGAACCCCACTGCTAGGTGCACACTCTGCTGTGTATGCCCAAGGCACAGGGAGCAGAGGGACCCCAGCTGGTGACGGATTTCTGCAAAGGGGCTTCCGCACTTGGCAGTCAGTCATCCTCTGGAGGAAGCCCTGCCTGTGGGTGCAGCCAGCTTCAGTGTGCTCCACCATCTCCTGCGTGTTTGTACGTGTGCCCTGGCAGCCTGACATTCCTGGGGGAGTCACACATGCCCGGCACTGAAGATGCCCTGGGCTTATGCCCAGCTATGCTGACACTCCTCCCAGTCACTTTGGGGCTGTCAGTTCCGCGTGCCATGTTTAAGTGTCCTGTTGTTGTCTGGGGGTCTTGTTCATGCACAGAGAACAGTCATTTTTTTCACCCCAGACTCCCGAATCCTGATATTTAGTCCTCTGTCTTCCGGAAGTTTTATGTCAGGTATCAGGAATTATACGATGTCAGCTTCCATCTCACTCTTAAATAAAATTAAAAGGATTTCTCTGTCCTGGGCTCTCCAGGCAGCCCTTTGGCTCGAGTCTTCTCTGCCACAAAGGGCTGATGATCTGCGTGACATGAATGTTCATCTTCAGTGGACTTAGGAGACACTGGAGCTCTGAATGAGGTGCGCTGGACAGAGAATATGAGAGCTGAGTATCGTCTCGGTTATTCCGTTGTTCTCCTGTGGGACCTCTGACAAGTCATTCCCTCTTTCTAGGCCCCTGTGTCCTCACCTGTGCATGACAATGTTGGACTTGCTGAGCTATTTCTAAGCTTCCTTCAGTTCTGTCTCTGTGAGAGGCGACTCACGCTAATCTTCATGTAATCTCTTCTCCTAACAAGTCATCATCATGGAAAACCCTAAAAGAGGTAAGTTTGGGGATGAGGACACACAGGTGCTTCTGCATGGAGGCGGTAGAGAAAGCTTAAGGTAAAATGTGAATCTGTATTTAAGAGCGCTTGGGCTTAGGACTAATTTTCATCCCTCCAGGGAACAAATACATCCACAGTCTGGGGCCAGTTGTGTGTGTGTGTGTGTGTGTGTGTGTGTGTGTGTGTGTGTGTAAGCAGCAAGTTACTACTATAAGCAAGGCACTATACTGGAATCTTAATACTTATCTCCTATAATATACATTACTACCATATCAGTAAAAATTTTAATTTTGCAAATGAGGAAAGTGAGAACCAAGAAGTTATAAACTTTACCAGCGGGAAGAGCTGAGAGTCAAACATAGATCATTCCGGGCACAGAGAGACGAATACCACATGATTTACTTATATGTGGGATCTAGAAAATCAAACTCATGGAAGCAGAACATAGAAGGGTGGTTACCAGAGGCTGGGTATTGGGGAAGGACTGGAGGGATATTGGTCAAAGCGGTATACAATTTCAGTTTGATAGGAGAAGTTTAGGAGATCTATCCTACAACCGATGACTACAGTTACTGATGTATTACAGACTTGAAAATCACTAAGAGTAGATTTTGTGTTCTCCCCACAAAAAAAAGGGATGTGAAGTAACACATATGTTAATTAGCTCAATTTAGCCATCCCACAATGTATACATATTTCAACACATTCTGCTGTACACAATAAATATATACCACATTTATTTGTCAATTAAAAATAAATTAAATAAAATTCCTTTAAAAATTTAAAAAGAAGAAAAACGTCAACATTAGAGAAACAGGAAAAAGGATATATAAAACCTCTTTGTACTATTTTGCAAACCTAATCTTATTCCAAAATAAAAAGTTTGTTAAAAATAACAAGTAAATAGTTTGTCTTTTATACAGGTCCATCTTTTTGACAATGGTGCCCATGACTAAGCTGAATATTTTCCAGGGCAGGCAAGGCTGAGTCTTTCTCATCTACACTTCATTGCAGTAGTTGAAAGAGAGCTCCGGGTATGCCAAACGCAATGCCTAAATGCAGGTTACGGCCTCTGTGGGGCTGGCCAGAAGCCCTTTATCTTGCTTCTCATAGCCTAGAGGAAATAGAATATAAATGCAAGACAAGTTTGCATGCTAGGGCTTCTCTGATGGGAGAGGATGGGAATTCAGTGATTTTTAAGAGTGATAAAAAGTAGTAAGTCACATTCCCTTTGTCTTCATTGAATGTTCCTGTTCCGTTCTTAGCACGAGACTAGATGATCTGGGTGATAGCCTTTGCCTAGGCTCCCGGAGAGCAAAGTGTGTGTGTGTGTGTGTGTGTGTGTGTGTGTGTGTGTGTACAGGTGTGTGTGCATGCATGTGTGTGTGCGTGTACACATGTTCATGTGTGTGCACATGTATACGTGCATACTATTGTCTTTGTGAGCAGGGCGGAGAGTGTCACCAGGGACCATAATCTTAATAGTTTCCCGTTGGTCTTCCATCATGCCCTATTATCACTGGGGCCCACTGTGAGGAGAGTTGTTAAATTACAATCTTGTTTTGTTTTGTTTGTTTGTTTTTAAGACATTCATTTTGATTCTCCTTAGAACAGACTGGGAGTAGTCAATAGAATAGCGCTGGCTTTGCCACCCCAGGGGACAGGTGACCTGTGGTTGTAGGGCAGGTAGCAGAGAACAGTGGTAAAGTAGGAGAGACCAAATCAAACAGCAGGCACCAGTGTCGGAAGTGTGTGAACCAGAGCAACTCCATTTTGAGCAGGAGCTGGGTAAAATGAGGCTGAAACCTACTGGGCTGCATTCCCAGCCAGTTAAGGCATTCTAAGCCACAGGATGAGCTATGAGGTGAGCACAAGATACAGGTCATTTGCATTTCTCTAATGACCAGTGATGATGAGCATTTTTTCATATGTTTCTTGGCCTCATATACCATCTCACGCCAGTTCGAATGGCGATCATTAAAAAATCTAGAGAAAACAGATGCTGGAGAGGATGTGGAGAAATAGGAACACTTTTACACTGTTGGTGGGAGTGGAAATTAGTTCAACATTGTGGAAGACAGTGTGGCGATTCCTTAAGGTCCTAGAGATAGAAATTCCATTTGACCCAGCAATCCCATTACTGGGTATATATGCAAAGGATTATAAATTGTTCTACTATAAGGACACATGAACACGAATGTTCTTTGCAGCACTATTTACAATAGCAAAGACCTGGAACCAACCCAAATGCCCATTGATGATAGACTGAACAGGGAAAATGTGGCACATATACACCATGGAATATTATGCAGCCATCAAAAACGATGAGTTCGTGTCCTTTGCAGGGACATGGATGAACCTGGAAACCATCATTCTCAGCAAACTGACACAAGAACAGAAAATCAAACACTGCATGTGCTCACTCATAGGCAGATGTTGAACAATAACACATGGACACAGTGGCGGAGCACTACACACTGGGGTCTGTTTGGGGGGAAATGGGGGAGGGACAGTGGGGGCTGGGGAGTTGGGGAGAGATAGCATGGGGAGAAATGCCAGATATACGTGATGGGGAGGAAGGCAGCAAATCACACTGCCATGTGTGTACCTATGCAAAAATCTTGCATGTTCTTCACATGTACCCCAAAACCTAAAATGCAATAAAAAAAGAAAAAAAAAGATACAGGTCATTAAGACGTCACTGATAAAACAGATTGCAGTAAAGAAGCCGGCTAAAACCCAGCAAAACCAAGGCGGTCACGAGAGTGACCTCTGGCCATCCTCACTGCTGCACTCCCACCAGTGCCATGACAGCTTACAAACGCCATGGCAATGTTAGGAAGTTACCCTAAACTTCCTAACACTGTTCTAAAAGGGGGAAGCATGAATAACCCACCCCTTGCTGGGTGTATAATCAATAAATAACCATAAAAATGGGCAACCAGGGGCCCTCGGGGCTGCTCTGTCTATGGAGCAGCCATTCTTTCATTCCTCTATTTTCTTAATAAACTTGCTTTCACTTTACTCTAAGGACTCACCCTGAATTCTTTCTTGCACAGTATCCAAGAACCCATTCTGGATCGGGGCCCCTTTCCTGTGACACCAGCAGCTTATAAAAAGGTGCGCTGGGACCAAGTAGAGCCCCATGACTCACCTGCAGATGCCGATAGAAGATCACCTGAAGCTCAGGGGCTGAGAACAAGCTCCTTCTATCTCCAGATTGGGCCAAGAGGGGCTGTCTGGCCCAGGGCTAGAAGCCAGAGGAGTCTTTGCAAGAAGAAGACAAAGATCTGAGTGGTAATTACAGCAGTCTCTGTGAGAACTCACCGCTAACTTAGATAATTTAAAGATAGTCCTCTGAGGCTGGCAATGGGAATCACCTCTGAGACAGGATCTGTGGGCCTCCAGTGCCATTCATACTTCTCAGGCGTCATCTTCCACTTGGAGATTTCTTGCTAACTGTGGCTTCTTTTTTGTCAAAGCCCTTGCTTCAGAACTAAAATGAAGCCAGAATAGCCTTCAAACAAAAAACATGCCAAAGGCTCCGTCGCAAGCAAAGGTCGGTGGACAGAGAAGTGGCATGTGGCCAGGTCATCTGGTCAATTAGCATGGTTCGCTCGTTTTCAGCACAAGCTTCACTGCAAGGTGTCTTCCCGGCAAGCCCCTGTCCTGCCTTCACGAGGCAGAGACACCAAGAGCTCAAGGAAGCGTCTCCCGGCCTTCCATAGCTAGAACGGCACTTCCTGCGTCTCCCTGCTCCTTCACCGACAGTGGTTAGCGATGGTGGTGATTCTTTTTTTAATTTATTTTTGAGATGGAGTCTTGCTCTGTCGCCAGGCTGGAGTGCAATGGTGCAATCTCAGCTCACGGCAACCTCCACCTCCTGGTTCAAGTGATGACCCCGCCTCAGCCTCCTAAGTAGCTGGGGCTGCAGGTACACACCACCAAACCTGGCTAATTTTTTCTATTTTAGTAGAGACGGGGCTTCACCTTGTTGGCCAAGACAGTCTCAATCTCCTGACCTCATGATCTGCCCACCTCACCCTCTCAAAGTGCTAGGATTACAGGTATGAGCCATTGCACCCAGCTGATAGTGGTAATTCTTAAAGGGAAAAGATGGCAGAGGCCTTTGCTCAGGAATCACCTTGTCCAGAAGCCCAGGGGAAGTCTAGGTGTCCTACAGGCTCCCCTGGGTGATGTCTAGTAGTAAGCGGCACTTAGCTGGCCAGGAGCTATCACACGCTGTCTAAATCACTCTGTCACTTGTCCCCTTGCTGCAATCACCACCTGTGTATTTCCCAAACACAGGGAGTGACACTTAGAGGTCCTTATAGGTGTACTGATGGAGAACCTGCATGTTCGAACCACCACCAGGTTAGAAGGAGGTAGCTTCACTCTAGCTTGGGGGCGGCTGCTTTTCCTCACACAGCCTCCAGCCAAGGCCTGCTCTGTACACACCACTTATCTGCACAGCAACCCCCTTCTTCTGCACCCCACCATCTCTGCAGCTCACTCACTCCCCAAAGAACTTCTTGGCATCGTGGGACCTGTGCCTCCTGAGCCCTGCCTGTCCACATGCCCTGTGCTGGAAGGTGCAGTCGACAGGCATAGAGAGCTTATGGTTTCGGAGAGAAACAGTGTGACTCGGTCTAAGTTCTTTGAGCCAAACTGACTCAGGCTTGATTCATTTACCAGCTACACAACTTGGGACAAGTTACTGAACCTCTCTGGGCTTCAGTTTTCGCATTTACTAAACAGAGGTGGTGCTTTTCCTCCTACAGAGACCGGGGCTACAGTGTAGAGAGCCTTGCATTTTATGTAGCAGCTGTTTAGTACATGGAAGCCGTTGCAGGGAGGGCTCCCGCTCTCCACCCAGGTTGACTTTCCTGAACCCCACGGAACCCTTCTTCACTCCCCCGCACTTGTAATGACTGAAACCAGCCTATCTACATCAAGCCCCAATGCCACCAGTACCTGGCAAAGGGACCAACGCACTGGTTCCAATGGGGAGGTTACTGGTGCCTCCTCCGAGAGGAGTGTAGTCCAGCTTGAACGGCTGTGGGAGGAGGAGGAATGACAGCTGAGGGCTCTATGTCCCTACTTTTCTCTGCCGGTACAGTGAGGTACAGAGACCACTAAGGTATCAGCTGGGTCCAAGGGTCCCAGGTCCTGTGGGTCAGCCAACAGCCTTCTGCAGCAAGAACTCGGTTGAAATTAGAAGCAGGTGCACAGGCTTACCACGCCCAGCAGGTGGCGCTCTGCCCTAACCGCCTGGAGGGCTGACAGGTGGTTTGGGGCACGGTTTCCTGCGGTCAGCGAGGAAGGAGATGGTTTATTTAGCCTCCCAACCACACTCAAAAAGTTATTAGTAGAAAAATGTCAGCTGCCCGCAAATAGTTTTTGTCATGTACTGTGTATTCCCAGGCTGGCTCCTCCATATTCCCTTCTCTCCTTCCTCCTATATCCCCCACCTCTACACACACGGTCATACAGGCACACACACACACACACACACACACGCACACACACACGTGGGTGCATACAAACACCTAAGTCGCTGGCTTGGCTGGTGGTAGCATACACTGGAATTAAGCACTTACTTTCCCTTTGGCCAATGTCAAGCAAAATTAGGAAGGAAATCTCCTTGAGAGAAAAAAGTCAGTGCTTGTATATGTCAGCATGTTAGTCAGGATAGACTAAGCTATGCTTCAGTAACCAATGAACCACAGATCCCAGGGGCTTAAAACAGAGGTTTAAAAGAGATAAAAACCTTTGTTTTTATCCTGCGTGTCCACTGAGGGTCAGCAGCAACCCTTCTGCGCATTAATTAGATTTCAGGATCCAGACTGACAGAGCAGGCTGGGTTTGGAACATGGTCGGTCCTCGTAGCAGAGAGGAAAGAGAGCATAGTGAACCATGGCTCTTATGGACAAAGCAAGTCACATGCCAGGGCTGCTCCTTGGGGAAGAGGGGCACAGGTGGCAAACTGTTTATGAACAATACGACAGTTTACCTCACCCACTGAGGATTTCTTCATTCTCTGCCTTCAGAATTACTGATCCCAGCATTGCCTTTTTTTGAACTGTGAGTGTCATCCTAGGCAACACAAGCAACCTTTGTCAACTTCTCCTGTGTGCCAGTGGCTCTAAGGCACTGAGCGGAAGGAGAGAACCAAGAGTGAGAAAGATAGAAAGGTAGGCCCTTGCCCTTCACAGGTGTGGGAATTCACTTGGGGTGGTGGCAAAAAATAGTAAGGGAAAATAATAGAGAAATTTACAGAATACAGTCTCAAACGCTTTTGGAAGGCCTACGGGTTTTTTCTATAGTTCTCTGCTAAAGGCAGCCAGAGTCTCTTTGCAGGAGCCAGAGAGATTAGAACACAAAGACAAAGGAATGCAGGAGTTTATCTAACTCACTTGTTTATTCATGTGGTCTTAAAACTAACCTTTAAGCCAGAAGGCCCTCTCAGGGGGAGGTCTACCAGGGAGATTACCCTCCAATGGTGTTTGGTTTGGACATCAGAACCTGGCCTTGAATCTGTCTCTACAAATGGGTTGACTTAAAGCCTCTGTAATTAAATCTATGCTGAATAAACGCAGAGAGGGCAAACTCGTTGGTGTTGTGCAGCAGCCATCTCTCTCTGTGAGTGGCTCATGACCCCTCATCCCACTCGTGGACTGGAAATTTGTGTCTGAGTGCATTTATTCATCCATCATGCATCTGGGGTCTGTGGGACGGACCCCAGCACACAGGCTCACTACTGAGTAAGGAAGAAAAGCTCAGACTGAAAATGAAACACATTAGAGGCACGTTTTCCATGAGCCACGGGGATGGAAGGGCCCCAGGAGTTTGTAGAAAACCATGCTGTTCCACATCAGGCAAACAGGCTTAAGTTCTCCTTTACGACCACGTCGTGGGAGAGACTACACTTACATGTACCCTCTGGACTGACCACATATTTGATTTTTCAAACACATATTCATTGTGTATCTCTTATGGGTCAGGTACTTATGCTACACATAAAAGTCTATGGAAACTAGGGAGTGTTCCTGCCTTCAAGGAGCTCACAGTTAACAGAGGGACAGACCAGGGGATACTCTATTCTAAAACAGTGCATTGAGTGCTAAGAGAGGAGCTTCCTGAACAGAGATGGGGACCTAGGCAACACAGAATGGGGTATGTTCAGGGAAGAAATGTTCCCACTTTTGAAGTGTTCAGAGGATTATTCAAGCACAGATTAGGGATACAGTCTGGATACAGGGAAGGGCTTGTTGCTGGGAAACTATTTATAGTCTTCTTTCTTTCTTCTTTATTTTTATTTGAATCATGAGTCTTCTCAGAGTGGGGCCATGTGTGAAGGGCCTTTTACACCGTGTCAAAAACTGTGGACTTTTTTCTGAGGTCTCAAGGAGTCCCTGATGGGTTTAGGTTTGAAGTGGCTTGTTTACCATGGATACAAGGTATCGTCCTGCCTCTTCCCTTCTCATCCAGCTCAGGAGGGATGAATTTGACACGTGGTTTATTTGTATTTCAGCCTACTGACTACATACAAGGCCAAACTCAATGCCCAGCAGCAGCTGCGCAGAGCTCTGGGTCCTGGTCCTGAACTCTGTGTCTCAGTGCTCACATGGCACTGATTCTGGTAGCCTTTGCTCATTGCAGCTGCTTCCCCAGAAGGTCTGCTGGTCAGAGGAAAGGGCACTGACTTGACAGACTGGCCCAGCTTGTGCTATTTGTCGGTATGGTTTGGTTCCCTATCTCAGCCGCCATCACTGACCTGGGTGACAATCGGAGCCCCAGCTCTTCATTTCCAAGGCCTAAAGCCCGGGGAATAATCAGGCTCCCGCTGGCTAGTGCCATCAGTGGAAATGTCCTGTTTTCCCAACCATCTTCTTCCAGGAAGAGAGCTACTCTTCCTCCATGGCTGCACTGGCTGGTCTTTAGTTGGTGTTGCATCTGCTGAGCTTGGTTGACCAGCGACAAAGATTCTTTGCTTGACCAAACTTTAGTCAGGCTACTGAACCTTCTCCGAGGCTCACCTGTGTACTTGCTTGTAAATTCAGTTTTAGCCAAGAACCAACCTTACTAAGTTTACAAAGAACCACCCACCCTTAATGTCTGATTACCCGTGATATCTAATCAGGTTCTTTGTGAATTCCGCCCCCGACGTCAAGTCTGATCACCCTGGCTTATCTTAAGAAAGAATCCTGTTGGGTTGGTTTAACCACAATTACTCTTAGCTCTGCTATTTCCTCTTAGTAACTTTTTATCCACTGACTCCCACCCTGCTCCTTGGCTATAGATTCTCATTTGTCCGTGCTGCATTTGGAACTGAGCTAAAACTCCCCGCCAATGAAAAAAATCCTATTGCAATTGTCCCTTTATCTGTCACAATGGTCCTGAATAAAGTCTTTCCTCAACCAAGGCAACAAGTGTCATTGAAATGTTTTTTCTTTGACACTAGAAATGAAAATCACAGGAAACTCCTAAGAGAAAGAATTAAAGAAAATTAAGAAGCAATTGTCCAGGCTGGGCACGATAGCTCACGCCTGTAATCCCAGCACTTTGGAAGAGGCTTAGATGGGCAGATCACATGAGGTCAGGAGTTTGAGACCAGCCTGGGCAACATGGTGAAACCCTATCTCTACTAAAATTACAAAGATTAACTGGATGTGGTGAGGCGTGCCTGTGGTCCCAACTACTCGGGAAGCTGAGGCAGGAGAATTGCTTGAACCTAGGAGGTGGAGGTTGCAGTGAGCCAAGATCATGCCACTACACTCCAGCCTGGGCAACAGAGTGAGACTCTGCCTCAAAAAAAGGGGGGCGGGGGGAATAATTGTCCAGTTCACATGATACACTTCTTTTTCTAATTTTTTTTAATATATATTTTATCGTGTTTGAGGTTTTGGGGTACATGTGAATAACATGCAGGATTGTTGCATAGGTACATACATGGCAATGTGGTTTGCTGCCTTCCACCCCGTCACCTATATCTGGCATTTCTTTCCATGTTATCCCTCCCCCAACTTCCCACCCCCCGCTGTCCCTCCCCTATTTCCCCCCAACAGACCCCAGTGTGTGATGCTCCCCTCCCTGTGTCCATGTGTTCTCATTGTTCAACACCTGCCTACGAGTGAGAACATGCGGTGTTTGATTTTCTGTTCTTGTGTTAGTTTGCTGAGAATGATGGTTTCCAGGTTCATCCATGTCCCTACAAAGGACACGAACTCGTTTTTTATGGCTGTATAATATTCCATGGTGTATATGTGCCACATTTTCCCTGTCCGGTCTATCATCGATGGGCATTTGGGTTGGTTCCAAGTCTTTGCTATTATAAACAGTGCCACAATGAACATTCGTGTGCATGTGTCCTTATAATAGAACGATTTATAATCCTTTGCATATATACCCAGTAATGGGATTGCTGGGTCAAATGAATTTCTATTTCTAGGTCCTTGAGGAATCGCCACACTGTCTTCCACAATGATTGAACTAATTTACACTCCCACCGACAGTGCAAAAGTGTTCCTATTTCTCCACATCCTCTCCAGCATCTTGCAGAGCATTCTCTTTTTGTTTTCTACCTTGAGCCCCCAATCCTCTATAGGGCTTTCTTTCTTCTACTATACCGGGACCTGCTTTTTAAAATTAGTCATCAGCCAGCCAGCCAGCCAAACAATCAGCGTATCAGTTGATCAACCACTCAACCAACCAGCTGGTCAGTTGTTCAGTGAACTGGCCAGTTAGGCAGCTAGTCTATCAGCTCATTTCTTACTTATGCACCTACCCCCTCCTCCTCCCTCCGTCTTTCACTTGCTCACTTGCTGACTTGCTCACTCACCAGCATCCTTTAATCACTGGACACACACTCACCAACTAGCTAGTTTATTATCTGGCCAAACATTCATTTTTACCTGGGTGTAAATTATGTCTTGAGCATCCTTCCTGCCCTTAAGGAGCTTGCACTCTGGGTGGATATGAAGAGCCACTCTACACACAGACACACACACACACACACACACACACACACACACACACATACACAACATCTAGACGTATCAACATCTAGGCACTGGGCCTCTTTCAGGTGACGGATGATTGCAGCATAGATCTCCAATGTAGAAGAAGGGAAGGGAAGGACCAGATGTATGATTAGGATAAACAGGGAAAGCAACTTAAGCATCAACCTGAACCTGAAAAGATAAATTAGTCCAAAACATATGCTAGGACTTCATAAGTTCTGCCTGTAAGGCCAAACTCTCAGCTTATTCATTTACGTATCATCCACTCATTCATTCATGTGTCCATGTGTTGATTGACATGTATGAAGTGGATATAATATGTGCCTGGTTAGTGTGAAGGGTAGATGAGAAACGATTGAACGAAGGAGGGAAGCACATCTTTTGGGAAAGATTGGGGAAAGGGGCTGTGGGGAAAGTGGTGTTTAAGAGGCTTCCTGAAGACCGAATTTCACTGGGAAATCTGGGAGTAGGGCACCATTATAGATTGAATGGTATGAGGCAGGAAAGTATCGGGCAAGGTTTGGAAAATGGAATAATTTTGTCTGGAACTGTCTTAAGGGAGCTAAAACAGGAATTATAGGTGGTGGTAGCTTGTGCAAGATCGTTAACCAATTTATATTCCCTCTCCTTCTTCAAGTGCATGAAGGACTCTTACGTACACACTCTAGCACAACGCTCCCTGCTTTAGGCTGAATCGGGAATGGTGGGTACCTGCATGCTCGTGACCATTCACCCCTCTCATAGCAGACACCTTTCACCAAAGAAGGCACTCTTACCCACTGATCCTGAAATCAACCTCAACACCCTCAATTCACTGTCAATTCCATCAGGATGAAACAAGACCACCTTCCCTGACCTAATCACACTTTTATAGACCCTTAGCTTTCAATGGGACCTTAGCAATAATGTCGGCCAATCTCTTCACATTGAAAAACAGGAAAATTGAGGCCCAGGAAAGTTAAGGGATATACCCAAGATTTCACAGCCAGTGAGGGCGAGTATTTGCAGAGCTACCTCCCTCCTCCCTTGGCTCCTTCCCCTGTCTCTAACTGCAACTGTGTCACATCACAGGAAAGGGGCACTGGTGCTTCAGATCCACGTCGCTTCCATGAGGCAGATCCTGGCACGCTTCCCAGGTGGGCGATTTGGCTACTCGCCCTTCCCTTCCACTGCCAGTGCTCTGCTTCCGATGGCACAGTCTGTGGATGTTCCATGGAGACTAGTGTCTCACGTGAGGTCCAGGGCTGGTTTCCCCCTAAACTCCTAGCATTGGCTAGGGTCTTCTAGAAATGTATCATAGTGGCATAAGGGGTGGAGTGAGGAGATACGTTAACCACATATTTCTGGAGATTCATCTTCTCACTGTGCTCCCTCCAAGGAAGCTCCTCTGTGAAAAGGACTTTCTTTAATGTTATCATACAGAATACCTAACATTAGTATTAGAACATCTTATATGCAAACAGATAAATTAGAGGGTGAAATGACTCATGTTGCAAATGAACTTCCTACATTAAAACAAAGTTGCAAGGTCTCCTTAAGTAAATCTTCTAAAGTGTCTGTTGACAGATTATTAAGTAATTAGGGAACAAAACTAAAATGTTCTAAGTCATGACTGTGGGTTAAATATCAACCCAAAATTAAGATAAATAAAATATGACATTATTCTGATTTGATTTGATTTGATTTTTGACACAGGTCTCATCCTGTCACCCAGGCTGGAGTGCAGAGGCTCGATCATGGTTCACTGGAGCCTCAACCTCCCAGGCTCAAGTGATCCTCCTGTGTCAGCCTTTCAAGTAGTTGAGACTACAGGCATGCACCACCATGCCTGACTAATTTAAAAAAATTTTTTTGTAGGGACAGGATCTCTCCATGGTGCCCAGGCCAGTCTCAAACTACTAGCCTCAAGCCATCCGCCTGCCTGGGTCTCCCAAAGTGCTGGAATTGCAGGTATGAGCCACCATGCCCAGCTAAACCTAATTGTTAAAATGAGATGCTACTTGCTCGGTTTTGAATTTTCACTTTACAGGACAGGCAGCTAAAATGCAGGAACGCTGGCAGCCCCAAACATCCACTGTCTTCTCTGCTAAGCGTGGTCCTCCTCCCCCAAAAGCCACTCATGATTAACCCAGCATGCTCCTTCTTGTTTTCTGCTTTCATTCCCGGAAATGGCATAATAAATACGTTCCATTTGTCTTCAGATGGAGGCATTATCAACCTTTCTTTTCTTCAAAATCCAGAGACAAGACACTGTCTCTGGCAGGTCCCCTCCCAGTGCTCAGGTGTCTGCTTCCCAGTCACGCCATTGTTTGCCTGCAGGGTGGAGCTGGGGTTTCTCAAGCTTTGACTCAGCTTCAGAGATGAGTCTTGCCTGTGCCCTCCCTTCTCTGATGGGGTCACAGGCATGCACCTGCTCTCAGGTGCCTGCCCCACTGAGGGGGAAGATGCAGAGCCTGGCTTTCTGGTTTTAATACAACACGATCCTTTGAAGATGAGAGAGTAGATGCAGAACTCCAGATTGGCCAGGACACAGTCCCATGGCTAGGCTGGTGCAGTGGGGCTGGGAGGGGTGACTGCACAGTCACCATTCCACAAAGCTTCCCAGGGCCCGCCTTATCTGGAGGGGTTGATTTGAGGGGTGCCAGGAAGTCTCTCCTCTCCTTTGAAAGCATAATCCACTGCCCTAGCCGGTCAGGGTGTTTGGAAATCAGCTATTACCCATTTAACAGACTTGGGTGAACCCTCCCTCCTGGATTCTGGATCCGGCCACCATCAGAGCCAGTTTTCTCACATATAAAATGTATAACACAATTATCTTTCTTCATAGTGTATTGTGAACACTGCATATGGAAGTGCTTGATAGGCTGTATTAACTAATAAAAAAGAGTACCTGTGCCTGGCAGTGGGTGACAGGGATCGGTGAAGGGTTCTTAGCGGAGGGAGGGAGGACACCCTAGTGGGGAAAGAGAGTACCTGGCTTCCGGGGGGAAATCAGGAGGAAGAGTGGGTAAGAAGAGGTGAAGACCACCACAAGCGCTTCCCAATTTGTTGTCAGTGCAGCCTCTGCTAAGAAGCTGACCAGTACTTCACTCCTGTCGGCTGACTGAGAGAAACTGCGACATCAGGAGACCTGTGATTCCACCCTGGCTTTGACGTTAGTCCTCATGTGACCTTGGGCCAGGCATGGCCTCATTCCAAGTCTCAGTTTCCCTCTCTGTAAAATGAGAATAATGTAGCTGTCAGGGATGTCGAGGGTGGAGGTTTTGAAAGGTGTAACCTGTTGAACGCAGAAGAGGTTGACTGGGTCTTGAATGTTTATGATCTATGGCACATGGCCCCTTCAAGGCCAGCCATATTTAGGTCTCTATCCTGGCCACCCCTAGGTTATTCTCTGAGATAATGGCTGTTTTACAAGCCGAGTTTCATCACATGACAGAATATGCTTCAAAACTAAGCAGGAATTGTTTATCAATAAAATAAGAGGGCAATGATCAAATTGGGAAAAATAAGGAGTAAAGTTCATTGCAGTAATCTCACATGGGTGACTGGGACATGAGGGCTGGAGCTGCCCATCTAGTCACAGGAAACACACATACTGGTGCCTTCAAGGCCATGGGCAGATGAAAAGCCTTGGTCGGTGTCCATGCAAATCTGCCTCGCTGCATAGTTACCTTGTGGGCAGTTTGCATCAGCAAGAGCACAGAAGACCGGGGTTGCGTAAGTGAGGGCTGCAGGTGAAGAAGGTGTTCTTCTTGGAGATGGAATGCAGAACCGGAATCTGGAACCCAGAATATTACATTCTTAGTGTTGATGGTCTTGAGAGGAGGGGAAAATTAAGGGGCCGATTAAAGTGAGCCTGACCCTGAAAAATGAACGTATTTCATCCACATACGACAGAAAGCTCAGGAGACATTATTAGTCATGGTCTCCACCCAATGACAGTGACTTGGCCACCATGGAGATGCTGACCCAGTGATGGAGTGGAAAGGAGCCCCAGGCCAGGCCCCCACGCAGCCCCACCCTGAGCAGCTGCGTGTGGTTGAACAGGTCCTTTAACTTCTTTCGACCTGCCTCTTTAAACTGTCAGTAAAATTGTCATGAGGATTAAATGAGGCAAAGGGTTTGAAAAATGCTTTCAAACGTACGTTGAGGTATTCCTATCATTTCTCAGACCATCCTACCCCTTGCTCCGGTAATGGCAGCAGTGAGCCTTTGCGTGGCCTCATGCTGGGCAGGGTCCTGAGGTCGATCTTTGGATTAGAGGGCTGGAGGTGGACCAGTTTCCCAGAGGCCCTGCCTTTCCCCATCCCAGGGCCTAGGAGGCTGAATGGAGGACCAGGGCTCCTTCCTCCCACCTGGATACGGCCCTGAGTAGGGTTGCTAGATTTAGCAAATGAAAATAGAGCCTGCCCAGTTAAATTTGAATTTCATATAAATTACAAGTAATTTTCAGTATGTTTCATGCAATATTTGGAATATACTTATACTTTTAAAATATTCTGCCAAGATTCAAATTTAACTGAATGTCCTATGTTTTATGTGGCAAGCCTACGACAAAGACCAATTCTATCCCACATTCTGTGACCACCACGAATACCCTTCAGCACCCCGACTCCCAGTGGGCAGATGGGGACCGCACCACCGTGTGCTGGGGTACCATTCACAGCATCTTCTACCTGTGCCCTAGGGGAGCCTCACAGGACACTCCGTGAACTGTCCCCTGGATTAGGAAGGACATTCGCACTGTGTATTGAGGAAGGGGGATGAGTGATACTTGGGGCAAGGCGTTGAATCATCCAGGTCTGAATTCAGACCCCGTGTCTGCTGTTTATTATCTGTTTAATCTTTCTCAGCCTCACTTTTCACACCTGCAAACTGGTAACAACGACACTTTCCCTAGATGGGCTATAAGGATGAAATGAAATAATAAGCGTGATGCATGGTCCTGATGCTAGACTCACAGTGGGTGCTTAATACACGACCGCAATTTGCAGCAAAGGTTAAGTTCACATTCTCCTCAGAATTGCCCATCCTCTCCCTCTTTCTCTTCCTTCTTCAATGTTTCTTATAACTGTCCATCTGCAAACAGCTCCTTCAATTTGTTCTATTTTAAGATCTTGAATCCCTGAGTTTGAGCAAACACGTTTGGTGGGTTAAATGGGCTCAGGTGCAGGAACTTGGGGTGCTGAAATATATGGTGGGTGGTTTTCATCAAAACAGGCCAGCAAAGCAACTTCCTGGAGGAAGTGCAGGTGGGAGAAGTGCGTGAGGAATTCCCTGAGAGGTGGTCATCAGGACCACACCAAGTGCCGGGGCAGCCTGGGGCCCTATAAAGGCTCCTGGGGTGGCTGCCTGTGGACCACGGCTCAGCCTCCTCTCCCAGGGTCCAGCTCGCTGCCTCTGGTAAGTGGGAACACATCTGTTCTCCTGCGATTTGCTGGGCTCTTTCCTTCTCCTTTAGCTCCTTTGAGCTGCTAGGCCAAGCTCCTCTTCTATCCTTGGGTAATCAGGGAGGTGACACGAATCTGACAATTACAGAAATGGCACACTAATCGTTACTAGAAAGTTTAATCTCCATTCCACACCATTGCTCAGTATGACTTACTTCCAGATCCTGGGTTTAACTCCCTAGCAAGAAGATTTTTCTTGTGAAAGGAGGAGACATTTGGAGCTATAGAATTCTGTAGCAATTCTGAGCCCTGTTTAAAGCTTTCTCATACCCTATTCTGCATTTTCCCTACCAGTAAGCTTTAAACTTTGCTTCCAGGTGTATGGAAACAGGTACATTGAACATCGTATTCAATGCTGTGCGACTCTCATCTATTCTGATTGCCACCTCTCTACTTTCTGAGGCCTGCACTTCCCATCTGTAATCATTAACTTAGAACATAAGGAACACTGCCTACAAAGATAGCCAGAGACCCTCATCAGAGCTGGGAAGGCTTCAGGGAACTTCCTGACCAGCATCCTTCTAACAAAGGTGCAGAGGCCCAGAGAAGGCAGATTGCCCATGCAGTGAATGGCAGGATGGACCTAGAACCCATGCCCGAGCCTTCTCGGCTAGTGCGCTTTCCTGTGAACTAGACTGCCTCTGACTGGAACATCCTCCTGTCATCCTTTGCCTCCAGTGATCTATTTGGCTGGCCCTCAAGCTTCCCAGTTCTTTGTGGAGGGCTGAAATCACTATCCTATAGCCACATAGGACTTGCCTTACCTTCTCATGGTGAGTCAGGGAGGGAGCAGAGATCAGAGATCAGGCCTCTGTATTGTTAGTATAGCCCTTCTCCAGCCCAATCACTCACACACACACACACACACACACACACACACACACACACGCGCACACACGCACGATGCTTCCCTGTAAGACAGAGACAGTTCTTCTCCTCTCCTCATGCACCTACATTCTTGCCCACCCTCATTGTATGTATTATTCAAGGGAGCCAGTTGACATTGTCCAGATCTGTCAATTAAGATGGCATGCTTTGACCTTGTAAAGTGTCTGGCTACTTTTTAATCATCAGCTTAACATTCCACCTTATTTCCTGGTAAGATTGAGAAATATTTGTATTTAGGTAAGTCAGGAGTGCATGGAAGGATGAAGGAAGATAGGAAATCAGAACAGCATAGAGGAAGAAAGAAAGAGAGAGAGAAGGATCAAAAGGAGTGTGTGTGAATCATTCCATTCATCAACTTCATGCTGTTAATCACTTAGTCTGTCCTTGACTATGAAAGGAAAACACTCCTCTAGGAAGCAGGAGGGAGGAGAGATGGAGGGAACGCTTCTCATGATGTCCCTGCCTGGTTTCCCCTAGACTCACCTGTTCCTGGAGCAATGTCTTCCCAGCAGCAGCAGCAGCACCAGTGCCCACCGCAGAAGGCCCAACAGCAGCAAGTGAAGCAGCCTTGTCAGCCACCCCCTGTCAAATGTCAAGAGACGTGTGCACCCAAAACCAAGGATCCATGTGCTCCCCAGGCCAAGAAGCACTGCCCACCCAAGGCCACCGTCATTCCAGCCCAGCAGAAGTGTCACTTAGCCCAGCAAGCCCCCAAGAGTAAACAGAAGTAAGGATGGATGAGATATTACCATTCATCCACCATCCAGGCTACCAGATGGAACCTTCTCTTCTTCCTTCTTCTCTTCCCCTCCAGCTCCTGGGTCTACCCTCCTCTCTCATCTCCTCCTGCCCAAGATCTAAGGAATCATTGTAAGGATTTCTTCCCATCGCACCCCTCCCCACATATACCACCTTGGCTTCTTCTATATCCTGCCCTGATGCTCTCCCACGTGGGCATGAGAGAGACCTCATCCTCTCTAGGCTCCCGCTTGGCCACAGCTAAGGCCCACCCATTCCCCAAAGCAAGGAAAGTGTCTGGAGTTCCACCCTGACAAGTAGGGTCACAGAGGCTGGTGCACAGTTTCTACCTCATTCCTCTCCATGACGCCCCCCCACCCCCACTCTGGGCTTCTTTCCTGTTTTCCCCAATAAATTGTGCTTCGCGTAATAAACGTGTCTGCTTCCTGGGCTAATTGTCCCTCTCCACTCCCAGTCCCATTCTGTGATTCATTCATTCATTCAGAGGGAACATGTTAGAGATGTGAAGGCACAAGCACACCCAGGCCCTGGAGTTGAGGAAGTCACCCTTATGGACACAGTTACTCTCTGGCAACCAACAATGGGGAAACAGATCCAGACATATCTCAGGTAAAGGAGGACGGAAAACCAGCTCAGCAACTCATTGGTGGAAGGCTAATAGAGCCTTGCTTCACTAATCCCATCTAGGGAAGATCAAAAGGGAGGAAAATTTAGTTCCTTTCATTAGACGCTCAGCCTACCTGATGAATGCAGTTTTTCCTCTTGGAAGTTGTCATTCTGAAAAAGCACACAAAGCGTACGTAAATGACCTGAGTCCTGCAAGACATTTCTACAAACATGTGCAAATGACTTTTTCATGTATTTGGTTTATTTTTTGTTCATTCACTAATTCACGCTCATTCTCTTACTTATTCATACTTATCTGATATTTAGCAAGTCCTAGAATGACTTTAATTTTCCACTCTGCCATGCTGGATTTCCAGAGCTATCCAGAGTCAATTTATCCTGTGTCGCAGTGTACGCTTTAGAAGTCAAAGTCATTTTCTTACACAGGGAAATGTTGTTCTAGGGATAGCCATGTACAAAGAGTTTATACAAAGTATGCAGGGCCTGGTTTTGTCAGTCAGTCTGACTCCACACAGCTTATGAAGGAAGCCTGTTTTTCAGCTGGCTTCCTGATCCTCCCCACCCACGTGTGAGAGCGGCTGCCTATATTGGAAAGAAGTCAGCAAACCTCCTAGATATTAAGATAGACAAGTATTTGAAGAAGAGACCCTGTGTGGGAAGAAGCGGCTGAACACACAGTCTGACTTTCTCCCCTTGAGCTTTATTCTTTCCTGGGATTTGGTCACTCAATTTCGGTTGCCACCATCAATCATAAATTGCTTCCTCACTTAACACACAAGGACTAAAAGGGAAAAATAACCACCTTCTCTCCTTCCCCTTCAAGTAGCTAACCATGGCTGATATTTCCAAGTAGTAATTATTTAAAACAGTACTGACATTAACTAGGGAAGATGAAGTATTAGAAAAGCAATTAGGATTCAAAAAGAATGCTCCTGACCCTAAGAATTTTTTGACATCCTTTCTGTGCCCCAATCCCTGCCTCCTACAATAACTTCCCTCTGTCAAGCAGAAAGGCTGGTCTGTCCTACAGTCCCCTTCCTGGCTTCCTTCCACCCAAATCCTAGACAGTTTCTTGGACACACTGTTTTTCAGGGCCTTCACGTCATTTTCATGTCTCCCAAGAACGCCCTGGCAAGTCTTCCCACAGACTGTTGAGTTCCAGGCTGATGGGTTTGCATAGTGCTCAGCTAATTGGATAGACAGGGGTGATTGAAACAACCAATGCTTCTGCTGTGATTTGTGTCTCAGGTTATTAACTCAGTGGGGCAGGGGAGATACCCATGTTTTCCACAGCAATGGCCAAGGACAAAGTCCCATCTCTGCCTGAGTAGGTGAGCACCCTTTCTCCCTTATGAAGAAATTCTTTTATGCAATTCCACCCTTCAAAGGTTCACAAAGCAATATTGGCTTATGTCAAAATCCCAGCCATAATTAAACAAATAAAAGTTAAATTATGAGCCCTTGAAGCACAGGGGTCTTGTTTACCTCACTATCTCCAAATGCACAATGACTAGCTTTTCAAAAGTACAGAAGAAAGAACTGCTTCGGAATGGACTAGGATAGCCTGTGGCAAGCCAGCAGTCTAGTGTACATCTATCTAGACCAAATTTACAAACTATCTGCAACTCCTGAGATAGGAGGGCATCAGAGAGGTGAACCAACAAATGTTTACCTGGAATAATCTGTGGATTCTGGGCATGAGCAGAAGAATGAAAACCGAACCTTTCTACTGTGGAGGACCCTTGCTGGGGACAGAGAGACCAGGAGAATTCATAGGTCCCCCGGGGGGCGGTCTTTCAGCAAGTGGTTGGTATTCAACTCAGAACATTTAATGAATTCTAGGAATGGTCAGGTCAGGATATTAAATACCTAAGCTGAAAGTCTCTGAAAAGTAGAGCGGAGTTTTTAGTAGATTTATAAAACAATGAATGGAGTTTGCAACCTGCCAGGTGGAGGGCCTTTGATAAACACACCAGGTAGAGAGTTAAGAGATGTAAGGCCAGGGGAAATTCTAGTCTGTTAGATATAAGTCAAAATCATGGCCACCACTAAGGACAGTACCTACTGGAAGGAGACATGATGAAGCTTTCTGAGATTCTGGAAAAGTTATCAATCTAGTGGGTGGCAGTTACCTGGGTTTATACATATATCAAAACATACACTCAACTGATCTGTGCTTTTTTCTTTTTTTAGTTTAACCTCAATAAAAATAGAAATATCATTTAAATAGTATCAATTACCTTAAGTAAGTTTAATGAAAGATATGACATTTATACTAAAAATATAAAACATTATTAAGAGAAACTAAAAGAGAACTCACAAATCAGGGGATGTTTCATGTTCATGTATTAGAAGACCATGCAGAGATGTCAATTATCCTTAAATTGACCTAAGATATGCAAATTAGAATGAAAGCGTGATACCGCTACACAATCCAACTTATTGACTAAAACTAAAAAGATGGACAATATTAGGGGTTGGTGAGAATATGGATAAATAGGAACTCTTATAAATGGCTGATGGTAGTGTAAATTGGACAACCATTTCAGAGAACTATTGGACAGTATTTCTAAAGTTGATCACATGGATCAATTTCACTCTTTATTGTATACACAACAGAAATGTCTACATAGAACTGCTGAAATATATGTATGAAAACAGTTATCGTAGCATTATTTGTAATAATCCCAACAAAAAATATTCCAAATATCCATTAACAGTAGAATGCATAAATTAATTGTGAATTTTCATGCAATGGGATATATCACAACACAATGAGATTGAAACAAACTGTGCACCATAACATGGATGAATCTCTCAAACACAATCTTGAGAGAAAGAAAGCAGATATTAAAAGCACATATTTTATAATTCCATTTATTTTTATAAAGTCAGAATGACTGGAAGGTAAGCTTTACAGGGATCTGACAAAGTTTTGTGCCTTTATCTGGGAACTTAGATAGACGTGGTCACACAAATTCATTGAGCTGTGTACATTTTCCTGTATAATAGCGTTATATTTCCTTTTCTTAAAAAAAAGTTATATAAATTTTAAAAGTAATTAGGCAATATTTCCATCCTGAATGGCTTAAACAATTATTTTTCTCACTATTTGTGTGCATACTTTATCCATTTTCTACCCCATTATATCCTCAAAGCCTGTCCATGACATATCAACACAATTAAAACATGTCTGTTCTTCTGAGGAAAGGAGATTTTATTTACAAAACCTCCAAACACTGCCAGGGGAGGGAGATAGCTCAATACACCCTCCTCCCACTATTCCTCCTTCTCACCATTTTATCACCTAGAAAATTATCTCTACCCCAGAACAATGTCCCACCCGATCTATCTGTCACAAACACCCAGCAGGCTCAAATTCCCTGCCACCTCCTGTTCTGGCCAGGAGGCCCTCAGAGGCAAAGTGGGCAGGCCTGAGAATCTGCATCGGAGCTCTTCTGACATTCCATTTCCTTTTGCAAAAGGGTCAGGGGCTCTCAGACCAAACAGAGTTGAATCCCAGCTTCTCCATTTCCTGGCTGTGTGATCTGGATCACTTAGATCCAAAGCCTGTTTTCTCATATGTGAAAAGCTGTCAGGGTCTAATAATTATGTGCAGCATTTTGGGGAGGATTGGTGATAATATCTAGAAAGTGGCTGCATATAGCATATGCTCATTAAATGAATGATTTTATTTTCATCTACAGCTGGGGAAGCTGACTGTCAAAGCATGGACTAGGATACTCCTCTGCCTAGAAGTAGAAGGTGGCCTTGTGGAAGTATTTTTACTCTGGCTTAGGAGTCCGTGCTAATAAGGAATTGTTATCTGTTTCCCAACCTGGGAAGGCTAGAAAAGAGAAGACTTGAATTCTAGCTCTGGGTCTGCTATTGAATAAATATGTGACCTAGAAGAAGTTCCTTAACCTCAGTCCTTTACCCAGAAAATGAGAAGTTGGGCTGGATGCCTTTTTTCCTGCCTTAAAATTAGTTTGATCTATGAATTCTTTTGAGTTTTTGCATTTGTATGGTTCCTATTCCATACCCCATCCTCTCTACCCCCATTAGGGTGGATCTGGTGGTTTCCTACTAAGCAGAGTACATGTGTTTTGGGCATGAGTAGAGCTCAGAAAATAAGAGAGTAAGTAAATGAATAAATGAAGATCAGATTCCACGAACAATTTCAGGCTACGGTAACTAGAAAATTTAAAAAGAAGTGGCAACTATGAGTTTAAGGTAATTTTGAAAAGTAAAGATTTCTCTTATATAGATGCGCAGAGGAGGAGGGAAGGGCAGTGGCAGGGATCAGGATATGCCATCCTAAAATGTTTCACTTGGCACAAGGATTATTTTGAGTTGAAGTCAGTCGAGGGTCAACAGGGACATAAAGAGTTTTCTGCCTTCCACGTATCTGCCTAAAAGCAGAGCACAAATTTCTCCCCTTTCTTGCCCAGGAAGAGAGGACCGATTCTTATTACTCGAGATGGAGAGCCAGCACTGAGATGAGTCTGCATGAATAAACCTTACTAAAGTAGCCCTTATATTCCAGAAGTTTCCCCATATAATTCCTAGCCATCTTCCACAATTCATTATCTCTTGAAGCCCAGACACTTTTTCTTTCTTAGGAAGAATATGCAGACTCCCAAACCTAAACATTTCTTTGAGTCTTCACTTCTTTTCTGCGAAGTGCCTGTGCATGTAAAAATACTGACATCAACATAAATTATACGCCTTTTCTCCTATTCTGTCAGTCGAATTTGCAGGCCCCCGTTATTGAACCCAAGAGGACAGACAAAAAGTTTTTCTCCTCAACAGCACTATACTTGGTTGGTTCTTTGTGCCTCCAAAGGTCATAATTTGGCCCTGCCAGAGGTCCTGGTGGTAGGAAGCACGAGCCTTTAACCCACCAAAAAGTCTCCATACCATGTGCTTGATGATGTCCGAGAAAGTGACATGGGATCATCTCCTGGCCCCAGGACCAGCCTGCCGTGCCAGCCTGAGTTTGCCCTTTGGTGATTCCCTGGTTGGAAGGGTGACGTTCAAGGGTGGATGTACTTTGCCTTCCTCAGATAGGACTTAATTACTTTGCAAGGCTCCCAATATCCTCAGGCCAAACACCCACATTCATCAGCATCTAGTTGCATCAACGTCAATAACTGCCGAGGTATCTTAGCATCCACCAGCGCCTCCTTCCACCTATTCATAGGACTGGCACTCTCTAGTTCGATTCAGATCCTAGAAGTTGAGATAGTCTGGCAGAGTAGTGATTTTTCAATCCTGTTTTTATCTGAGGATTACAAAAAAATCAACCGATTAAATGAAACTTTGGAATGGAGCCTAGACTTGAAATTTTTTTAAAGATACTAGATGATATCAACTACCATCAAGGTAGAAAAGCCCCTGTGTTTAGAATCTAGTGTTTCCCAGCTTGTCTGATTTTAAAAACCACCTGATGTACTTTGGAAATACAGATCCCCAGGTCCTTTCAACAACTATTTCTATTTCATTGGAAGGAGCATCCTAAGTGATTCTTATGCTTAGGTCAGTTGGGGAAACCCTCCTCACTGATGGGGTTTGGATCCCAGAAGATCAAAGAATATTACCTGCTTCCCTACTAGACTTCACAAAGCTGGGACTTCATGCTTGACATCTGACTGCCATTCAGCAAATATGTGTTAAACGAATGACCGACTGGCTAATTCAAAAATGACGGGAATTATTAAATTTTTCTGAGCCACGGAAGATAAATTTCTAGTAACAGATGTAGTTCAGACCCTAAGGAGAAGAATACACTTGATATCTATTATCCATCTACTATGTTCAGTCACTACAGTAGCTGTTTTGCATATGTAATCTTATTTATTTATTTATTTCGAGATGGAGCTTTACTCTTGTCACCCAGGCTGGAGTGCAATGCTGTGATCTTGGCTCACTGCAACCTTGGCCTCCTGGGTTCAAGCAATTCTCCTGCCTCAGCCTCCCAAGTACCTGGGATTATAGGCATGCACCACCGCGCCTGACTAATTTTTTGTATTTTTAGTAGAGATGGGGTTTCACCATGTTGGCCAGGCTAGTCTCAAACTCCTGACCTCAGGTGATCCACCCGCCTCAGCCTCCCAAAGTGCTGGGATTACAGGCATGAGCCACTGCACCTGATGTGCAATCTCATTTAATAATACCTCTAAAAACAAATCTTACAGATAAGATACGCTGAGATTCATAAAGCCCTCAGAGTTACCATACTGGATTTGCATCTTGGCTCTGCCGCATACTTGCCGCATAAACTTGAACAAGTGACTTATTCTCTGTGCTTCAGCTTCCACATCTATAGACTACATTTAATGACCTGGTCCTTGTACTGCTATTGTGACAATCAGTGTCAAGTACCTAGAACACGGTCTGACACTTTGCAGAAGCTAATGAAATGGTAGCTGTTTTTATTAGGAAACTTTTCTGGTATCACACACACATCTAGTAAGTAGTAGAGTCAGGATTTGAATCCAGGACCTCATGTTTCCAAACCTGTAATCTGTAGAGTTCACTCTGCACCCTGGAGAAGGTGCTCTCAGAGGTGGACCGGAGACAAAGCAGGTGCAGTTGAGCAAACAGAAGGGACTGACAACTACGCAAACAGCAGCTACCTCCAATGGGGTTTAGATTCTCCATAGAACATTTTTAGCCATGCACTTGTTCCTCTGTCCCCCTCTACAGCCCAGGAGGCAATGAGTGACAGGAGGGAGAACACATCGGTCTGAACCATCCCGGATTCCAATACTTTCCATTTTAAAATATGTCTGTGTCTTTTGATCATGTCTACTCGGAGAAGCTCTATCTGTAGTGGAAGATAGACAGTCGACCAGCTCAGATGTGTGAGACTGTAGGGATCCAGTCAGTGTCTCTTCTAAGAGTTGCCCTCTGGTTTATACAGTGTCCCACTAGTCTTAAGAAGCAATACAACACAGTTCTCAAGGGACTGTATCCTAGCACATCAGACCTTTATGACATGTTGGGAGAGTCACTCAACGTTTTTCTGCCTCAGTTCCCTTATTTAAGGCATGTCCAGGTTTCTGTATAATCACCAATAACTTTAGCTACCTCTCGTGCCCCAACGCTTATAAAACATGAACTGTGTAGTCATTGCCACTGTTCAATAACTCAAGGTATAATTTGGTAAACATGTAAGCCTAAAACTGAAATGTAAAAATACAAGGGGAGACAAAGCAATCACAAAGAACAAGAATATTGCTCCACTGAAGAAGTATGCCCTGTCCTTGGGTGCTCTGCTTCTCTCCCTGTCTCCTCTCTCCTCTCCTCTCCTTCTCTCTCTCTCTCTCTCTCTCTCATACACATGCACAGAGTAAGAAAGAGAAAAGGAAACTCACAGTCAAATGGAAGAAGTTTCACCTGATTTCAAGTGGAAGGAGAGGAAAGAATGAGACAAACTAGCAAGAATTCTGCTAGACATATTTAGCTCATCCATCCTAAAGTGTTAGAAGCATCATTGCATTTAATCTTTATAGCAACCTTGTGAAGTATAATGTAAAAGTCTCTTTTAAAGATGAGGACACTAACGTGCAGAAAGGTTAGGCAATTTGCTCAAGGTCATCCAACTAATAAGGGCTTTGAAACGATTGGGCCAGACACCAAGCCTGGGTCCTTTTATTTCTATATCCCTCAAGCAAGAGAAACCAGGTTTAAATTTGTATCCATCCCTTCAAGGACTAGAAATAAAAAGAGTGAGTGTGAGGGGCATGCTCTGTTCTTAGAGAGATGGTAGAACAGAAAGGAAAGTGGGCACCCCAGGTTTTGTTCTGATTCTGCCGCAAAAGAGGCTGTGAAGCCTGGACTGAGTTCCTTCCTCTACCTCACCAGTTCCTTCCCGCTCTATAGGATGAGGCACCAAGCAGAGGCTCTCTGGTGCTATTATATCATGTCCTCCCTCCACCTGTGCATCCACATTTGCAGCGTGAGCTTTTCCTCCCTGCTGGACCAAAGTGTTCAGGAGGCTCCTAACACCTGGGACCTGGTGTTTTCCCTTTTCCTGCCCTTTCTCAGATGAAGACCTTGTGTGTTACAGAGCCTTTTTTAAAATTATTATTATTATGGCCTGAATTGAGCAGCTGACACTCTGGGGTCTCTCTAGCTTCTCAAGGTGATCAGAGAAAAGAGGAAGGTAAAACTCTTCACACTGCGTGTTTCTAAATGTTACCTTGCTTTAAATACACAAACCCTACAGGAAAAGGCCTAGAGCTGGAATTCTGCATGATCTTCTTTGCAAAGCCTGGGCTTCAGGGAAGTGGGAACGAGAGAGTAATCTATGCTGGGAAAAGCCTGATCGCTGATTAGATTTAGGGCCATCCATCTTCCCTGCTCTGAGAATGATGAAGCTGAGGCAATGCTCAGAGTCAATGGAAGTTCCAGGGACAAATGAGAGGTAGTTTTCAATGTCAGAAGAGCAGCAGCTCCTGTGTCCTGTGCAAGGCTGGGAAATCCAGGGACCTGTACTTACTGTTGAAAGTTACCCAGTTTCCCCTGTCTTAATGCGGGAGTTTGTGGGGCCTGATTCAACATCTCACCCAACCCTGGTGGCAGAGAAATGAAGCTTCTTCTAAGGGAAGATTAACACAAGTCACTGTGGAAGCTTCAGATGCACAGGGAGAAGAAAGTCAGAGACCAAGAGAAAGTTCCAAAGTCTGGAGCCTGAGCAGGCTGGAGTAGAGTCAAGGGAGCACATGTTGAGGCAGGCAGGACTCTCCGGTCAGGAGCTGAAACCCAGGGAGAGGGAAATTCCTTTGCATCCAGGGCTAAGGTCCAGGGAGGGCATGAGAGCACACCAGTTTCGGAGCTGGCCTCAGATCGTCCAGGGCCCGGGACAAGCTGGGTGACACCAGAGGACAGAGGCAGCAGGCAGCTGGCTCCTCCATGGCTGATAATCCTACCAGACACAGCAGCAGGTTCCAGCAGCCCTGCTGTCAGGGCTCCTGGGTGGGGATTTGGTGAAGAAGGGGACTTGGACACAAACCTAGAGGACAGCCAAGTGAGGCAAGAGGCTTGGAGCTCAGGCTTGGGGCTGGCACCAGCCTGGAGCAAGGTGGGACATTAAACTGTCTGACAATGAAGCAGATGGGTGGGGAGGGCGGTGGGTACACTCTGTACTGGAGCTTCTAGGCAGCTCTCAAAGTAGACTCTGAGCCTGTCTTTCCAAATAACACCATTCAGTCATTCATTCATTTATTCAGCCAGGCAGTCAGTCAGTCTATAATTGCCAGCCACCGAGCAGCTTCTGCACGCCAGGCACTGTGTGAGGATGGAGATGGATAGGGACTAATGACTGCATGGACACAGTGGGAGGCTGACCTTGGCCTCAAGTTCACCAGCTGTGGAGCCTGCAGGTGCTCCACAAACATTTAGGTGTGTGTTTGGGTAAAGGAGGGGTCAGATGAGGAGGAGGAGCCATCTGCACACCAGAGATTTAAGGATGATTTGGATTTTCCAAAGGCC
Organism: Sapajus apella; assembly: GCF_009761245.1. Classification (NCBI taxonomy): domain Eukaryota; kingdom Metazoa; phylum Chordata; class Mammalia; order Primates; family Cebidae; genus Sapajus; species Sapajus apella. Next base: position 2,532,659 of record NW_022437088.1, on the reverse strand, counting down.
ACGCCTAGGAACACTTTGTGTTTTGAGTGCAGCTCTGAACCAGGGACCTCAGTTTCATGGGAATTGCAGAGGGAAGGACTGAGGGAACCCCTGTTCTTGTGTCCCCAGGGAAGAGAAGTTCCTTGGCAGGGAGACTCTTCACAATCTGACCATCATGGAGGAAGGAGAGACGGGGCAGGTACACTAGGGGGCTGATCACCTACTGCCCACCGCAGGGCCTTCACCTCAGCCATGCCACGGTGTCACTCTAGTTCTTCTAGAGTGAAAACAACTCGTGTTCCAGGCAGGCATTTCAGTGTTTTGGCTCTTCCCTTCCTCTCTCTGACCCTGGTCCCCGAGTGATGATAAACCGAAGCTTAATTTTCCACCAATTCTAATTCGTGCCCTTCGTACCTTAGCAGAGCCAGAAACACCCACTGTTTAGAGCCATTCCAATATCAAGCATCTTTATTTCTACTTAAAGGGATTTATCTTCGCACCGACTAAGGCTCACCCACGAGGCAAGCCTCTTTGTACTCACACTGCCACTCCTCACGGCTGTCCAGAACGGCGAGTGACCCAGCTCTCAGCCAGGAAGGACTCCCCTTTCCACCTCTAATCAGTTTTCTGCCTGGGCTTAATTTCCTCCATAGACATTAGGGAGTCTAAAGGAATCAAAACAAAGAGTAACACGGGATTTCTGTGCAGAATTCTTTTCCTCCTGGAGTTTGTTTTTTTAACTTTGGTGAGTTTTTTCATCTCTTGTGGCCTCAGATGCCCCAATCATCCCTTGAGGAGCTGGACTAAATGCTCTCTGAGATCCGCAGTCTCAGTGGCTCTGAGCTGCACTGTGTCTCTAACCCTGGAGAGTTTGTGGTCTGTAGGGGGAGAGGGAGATTCCTCATCAGAGAGCTCCTAGAATGACAGGCATGGCTGGCATATGTTAGGCTCCCCACTGAGATTTGTTGAAAAAATGAGGAAACAAACCCTGCTCTGGGGACACCATCGGTTTGAGCAGGAACAGCTCTGACCCTCAGAAGGCCCTCAGGAGATACAGAGCCAGAGGGAGGAGGAAAACCTTGCAGCCAGCAGGATCTCTAGGTATTGAGGCTGAAGCTAGAAGTGGGCAAAAGGTGAGAAGGATTCAGCATTGAGGACCCCTTGGATGGGCTGCAGGGAGGCAGGTAGAAAAGGCTTTTGGGTTTTCAGGTGGGGGACAGTCCAGTCTGATTAAAAAGGAGGAAGAGGCCAAGGCCAGATGTCTGGGTGGAGTGGAGGGAAAAGGTGATCCCAGAAGAGGGAGTAGCCCCTGAAAGTCCCTGAAGTAGGAGAAGGGTAAAGGTGTGTTGGTGAAAGCAAAGCAGGTTTTCCCAGATCAGCAAACAGTCAGGGGGAGGGAGGGGAGGGGAGGAGAGTCATAAATAAATTATTCTGACTGTGTGTAGTTTAATGGAATTGGGAAAAGATGGGGGAAATGGTCTTGGACTCTGAGACAAGGGGTCTATAATCAGTCAATTTCATTATTTCTAACTTCCACCTTCACTAAGGCAGACAAAGATTGCCCACCTCAGCTCCTCTGCTCCCCCTCCCTGTCCCACCTGTTCATGTGTGCAAGAGTGCTCTGTCCCACAGAACATGGGGGAAACAACCATCTCAATGACAAGGACGGCAGGAGGCAAGACCTCAATAGGACTCAGATCTCCTCCCAGGATTAACTCATGAAACCCTCCCAGAAGCCTGCTGCTCATCTCTCCCTCAAGGCAAACCCTGCACCTGGGTCTGAGGGTGAGGGCGGCAGTGAGTACTAGGCCGGTGACATTATGGTTAGCCAGCCAGTGCCAAAAAATATCAGGTGGTATTCATCACAAAAGCTGAGCCAACGGGTGACGAGGAGGGTAGTGTGAATCATGTGTGACAGGTGAGGAATGAAAACAGAGCGTCCAGGAGCTTCTATTTCCTTGAGGCAGGGCTCATTCATCTTATAAAAGCCAGCTGGCTATTGCCTTCACACCAAACCCAAGGGACCACACAGCCCAGCCTACTCTGTAAACCAGGTGAGTCTCTGATTGCCACAAATTGGGAATTCTAGTTTGTTTTTTCATTATTAGAAATTAGCCAAAGGCAAACCTGTGTAAGAGGGTTAATGCAGGGTTCAATGGGAGTTAGAGAACAGTGGAATATCTTTAAGTTAAATTACAGTCTGGATTTGAAGGGACCTTAGAGATATGGTTAGGGCTGCCACCTCAACAAATAGTCTTTGACCTGGGAGTCTGGGAGGAGACTGTTCAAGTGCCCATGAGAAGTTCATAGCACAACTAGGGCTCAGGCCCAGAGCACTCTCAGCAACACCACAATTTCCCCTGATATAATATTTATAGAAATCTTAATTTATTAGATGGATCTCTACTGAGCATTTATTCCATTTAAGGCAGTACGCCAGGCACTTTGGAAAAATCAACGCCTAACGAACTTACTTAACAAACATAAAACCTAGCAGGAAGGTAATACATGTATATAAACAAATGAAATGCAAAGTAGATAGTAATTGGTATGAGGGAGAGGGGCAGGGAAGGGCTATGCACTTTTGGGGAACCTTGCTCAAGAACAGCCTCCCAGGGGGGTGGCAAAAGATGTGAGCTATGATGGGTGAGGATTTGGACAAGCAGAGATGGGAAGAAAAGCATTCAGAAGGGACTGCATAAGCAACGAAGACAAGCAAAACCCTAGGGGCTTAGATTCATATAAAGCCATCCTGTAAGTGGCAGGCTATTTACATGGCACTAGGAGAGGATAGACTGCCGGGGTCTGACGCCACTTTGCAAAAGACCTAATATGTGGGCTTGCCTCACATCCCTCAGAAGCCAGCTTTCTTAGGGCATTTTTTCTGGAAGAGATAGAAGGTTCTTTGGGTAGGAAGGGAGCCAAGAAAATAACTCCAATGAAACGGAGTAGAAGAAATTGCCTTTAAGTTCCTCCTCTTAAAAGGACCTGAAAATTATCAAAGCTTATTTCATTTTTAAATGTAATGGGGGAGCTAGGGGAGATGAAAGGCTTTCTCTTCTAAAAGGGCCTGAAATGAAATCTACTTGGCATTGAGTTTGTATCCATGTTTCTTTAATTGAATCACTGTGTCAACTTTTTGTCTCTAGAAAAAAACACAATTGAAACATGAATTCCCAGCAGCAGAAGCAGCCCTGCGCCCCACCCCCTCAGCTCCAGCAGCAGCACGTGAAACAGCCTTGCCAGCCTCCACCCCAGGAGCCATGTGTTCCCAAAACCAAGGAGCCTTGCCACCCGAAGGAGCCTTGCCACCCCAAGGAACCTTGCCACCCCAAAGTGCCTGAGCCCTGCCAGCCCAAGGTTCCAGAGCCCTGCCCCACCAAGCTGCCTGAGCCCTGCCCTTCAACAGTCACTCCAGCACCAGCCCAGCAGAAGACCACGCAGAAGTAATGTGGTCCACAGCCATGCCCTGGAGGAGCCGGCCTCTGGATACCGAACATCCTACCCCATTCTGCTTATGAGTCCCATTTGCCTATTGACCCTGCAGTTAGCATGCTGTCACCCTGAATCATAATCCCTCCTTTGCACCTCTAAAAAGATGTCCCTTACCCTCAATCTGGAGGCCTCCTGAGCCTCTGAGTAAGGCTGAAAGTCTCACTGACTCGGCTAGTCTTCTTATTGCTCAGGGTGCATTTGAGAAGGGATTTGGGGAGGGATCAAGTGAACCATCCCTGGTCTTACCTCAATAAATAACTTTTAACTGACTGTGTGTATCACTGGTTGATTCAATCTCTGTTGCTTTCTCAGCGTGAACAGGAACGACCACTGTGAGGGCTGGTCGTGAGGTCTGTAGCCGGAAGGTGCCCAATCCTGACACTGAGAATGTGTGTGAATGTGTGTAGCTGCTGTACACACGGGACACTCCTGGGCTGACAACGGGGGCATGTTCAGGACCACCCAACAATCTGTTACTTTGGGTAGGCAGAGCTAGAGCAAGGCTTTTTATTTTAATCCTAACATTTATATCTTAACGATTCACAGTGAGTCACACGTGGGTGTAGATGGTGTCTGCTTCAAGCCATCATCATCTTTATTTTGTTTAGTGGGTTCCTCTTTAAAAATTATTACAAACAAATAATGCTTGTGCATAGTCCAGCCTAGTGATCCGTTCTGCACTCCTCTTCCCTTTCTGAGTCCCCCCAACACATGGAGCCAAGCACTTGAACACTCATACACCCACAAACACATATCCACTCACACACCCACACACAAGGAAATACTCCCACACACAGACATTCAAACACACACAGACACACACACACATGTAGATCTCACTCACACACGCACACCACTTCACACGCTCGGATCTCCCAAACCACGCAACACTGACACACACACACACACACACTCCCTTCTCTCTTTCTCTCTCTCTCTCTTCCTCTCTCTCTTTCTTTCTCTGTCTCTGTTCCCCACTCTAACTTAACGACCTTAGTCCTGGTGTTTTTCATCAAGTGCCCACTGTGAAGACACCTGTTGCTGCAGCAGGAAGGAGAGTCAAATCCACACCACCTGCCCCAGAGGAAGCCTAAGAGAGGTGATCATCAGTCTCCTTCCCATACAAACATAAGCTCTCAAAAAAGTACAAACACACTCTTCTCTCTCTACACACACACGTGTGAGCACACACACACTGTACTTCTGTACGTAAAACATAAAAGTTGAATATTTTACCCAACAGCTGCAGAATACACACATTTGTCTCATCAGCACATCAAATATTTCAGTCCATATATTAGACCACAAACAAGTCTCAACAAGTTTTAAAACTCAAAGCCATATCAAATGTATTTTCTTATAACAATGAAATAAAGCTAGAAATCAATAAATAATTTTGTAAAAAACTTTAGAATCTGTGCAAATATGTGGAAATTAAAGAATATACTCCTGAATGATCAATGGGTCAATGAAGAAATTTAAAAAATTAAAATTAAAAATTTCTTGAAACAAAATTAGAAATACAAGATATCAAAACCTACAGAACACAGCAAAAACAATAGTGAGAGGAAAGGTTTTATGTTTTGTTTTGTTTTGTTTTTTCGTGGCTTTTTTGGCAATAAATGCCTACATAAAACAAAAAGAACTTTAAATGCAGAACTTTATATGCATCCCAAAGAACTAGCAAAGCAAAAACAAACCAAACCCAAAATTAGTGTAAGGAGAGAAACAATAAAGATAGATAGAGCAGAAATAAATAAAATAAAAACTAAAAAGCTTTACAAAAGATTAATGAAATAAAAGTGAGGTTTTTGAGAGAAGACTCAAATAAATAAAATCAAAACTGATAAAAGATACATTGCAACTGATATCACAGAAATACAAAGCATCATAAGAGACTATTATGAACAATAATACACCAACAAATGGAAAACCTAGAGGAAATGAATAAATTTCTGGACACATACAACATACCAAGATTGAACCAAGATCAAACAGAAACCCTGAATAGACCAATAATAAGTAATGAGATTGAAGTAGCTCTAAAAAGTTTCCCAACAAAGAAAAGCCCAGTGATAGATGGAATTACTGAATTCTACCAAATACTTAAAGAAGAACTAACACTAATTCTTCTCAAACTATTTCAGAAAATTGAAGAGAGAATTCTTCTAAAATCATTCCATAAGGCTAGCGTTATACCAATATGAACACAAGACTAGAACATGAAAAAAAGGCCAAAATCCTTAATGAACATAGGTGCAAAAGTCCCCCAAAATGCTAGCAAACCAAATTCAACAGCACACTGAAAAGATCATTTACTATGATCAAAAGAGATTCATTCCAGGGATGCAAGGATGGTTCAACGTATGCAAAGCAATAAATGTAATACATCACATTAACAGAAAGACAAAAACCACATGATCATTTCAATAGACACATAAAAAAACATTTCACAAAATTCAGCATCCTTTCATAATGAAAATTCTCAACAAATTAGATAGAGAAGGTTTATACCTCAATGTATACAGCCCATATGTGACAAACCCACAGCTAACACCATACAGAATAGAGAAAAGCTGAAAGCTTTCTCTCTAGGATCTGGAACAAGACAAGAATGCCCACCCTCACCACTTCTATTTGACATAATACTGGGAGTCCTAGCCAGAGCACTGAGGTAAGAGAAAGAAATAAAAGACATCCAAAATGTAAAGAAAGAAGTCAGATTATCCCTGTTTGCAGATGACATGATCATACACAGTAAAAAACCTAAAGATTTCACCAAAACACTCTACGAACTGATAAATCAACAAGTAAAGTCACAGAATACAAAATAATCATGCAAAAATTGGTAGCATTTCTATACATCGATACTGAACCACCTGGAAAATAAATCAAGAAAGCAATCCCATTTAAAATAGCCACAAAAAAATGCCTAGGAATAAATTTAACAAAGGAAGGGAAAGGTCTATAAAATGAAAATTGCATTACTCTGATGAAAGAAATGAGAGCGGATACGGAAAGATGGAAGGATGTCTTATGTTCATGGATTGGAAAAATTAATATTGTTAAAATGACCATATCACCCACAGCAATGAATAGGTTCAATGCAATCCTTCTCAAATGTCTGTGACATTTTTCAAAGAAATAGAAAAAAACAATCCTTAAGTTCACATGGAATCACAAAAGACACATAATGGTCAAAGCAATCTTGAACAAAAAGAACAAACACAAACCTGGAAGCTTCACACTACCTTGTTTCAAAATATACTACAAAGCTATAGTAACAGCAACAAAAAAGGCATGGTATTGGCAGAAAAAAAGAAACATGAAAACCAATGTAACAGATAAAGCACTCAGAAATAAATCCACCTATTCACGGTCAACTGATTTTCAAAAATGACCCCAAGAACATAAACTGGGGAAAAGACAATCTCTTCAATAAACAGTTCTGGGAAATGGAGCATCCATATGCAGAGAAATGGAAATAGATTCCTGTCTTTCATCATATACAAAAATCGACTCAAGACGGATTACAAACTTTAATATAATACCTGAAACTCTGAAACTGATAGAAGAAAGCATTGGGGAAATGCTACAGGACATCAGTGTGGACAAAGATTTTTGAAGAACTCGAAAGCATAGGCGTTTCACCATGTTGGCTGGGATAGTCTCGAATCCTTGACCTCGTGATCTGCCCTCATAAATCCCAAAGTGCTGTGATTACAGGCACGAGCCACTGCACCTGGCCTGAAGAGACATTCTCTAGTGTACTTTACTTTGAGCTAATTGCTTCTGCAGACTAGGCAGCTCAAAGTAGGGTCCATAGGAGAGATGCCATTGAATATTCCCTGTGCCCGGCAGATACCACAGAACCCTCAGCCTCTGGAGTAAAACCCCAGAATTCTTCCCTATTCCTTTCACTCCTTCACCCATTCCTGTCTCTCCACTCTGGCCTCTATACATGCTGGGCATGCTTCTGTCTTCAGGTTGTTTTATTAGAAATTCTCTTTGACTAAATATTTATTTTTCCAAACATCCATATATCTCAACTCCCTCACCTCCTTTCTCTGCCAAAATGTCAGCTTCTCAATGAGGCCAAACTTGGCAGTACATTCAAGTCATAACAACACAGTCACCCATTTTCATTCTTGCAATTACTCATACTACTTTTTCATAGCAGTAACACGTATTTTTCCTTTATAATTTCATGTAATTATTTATTGCCACTTAATCTTCTGTCATTACCACTAGCATTCCAGCTCCGGGAGAAAAGGGAATGTTGTTTTTCTTCGCTCATGTATTCCAATTAGTGGCACACTGTGGGTGTACAGAAAATTTTACGAATGAACATGTTAAAAAGGGAGCTTCATTGACCTGAAATTAAAGAATTCTCTAATTAAAGAATCTCTAATGTCCAGTTGCTACAGTCATTCAAATTGCCAGGTGAAGCGGGATCTCCGACCCTGAGCCTTTGCCCCAGTGTGGCAATGTGGCTGCCTGATCCTTTTAGGAATTCCAGAGGGTTTCTGTGTTAGTCAGGAAATCACAGTCCAGCCTGGTATAGGCTATTTCACTTCTTTATGACCGAGGCTGCCTGACCCTATAACTGGACATTCCTCACAGCTGCCACTCTTAAAATTAGATTCTAGATCTGTAATAGAGAAGCAAGCAAGTCAGAATTCTTGGTATTCATGTCTGTTTTGGTCTTGTTTTGTTTTGTTTTGTTTTTGAGAGGAAGTTTTGCTCTGTTGCCCAGACTGGAGTGCAGTGGCACGATCTCAGCTCACTGCAACCTCCACCTCTAGGGCTCAAGCATTCCTCCCACCTCAGCATCCCAAGTAGCTGAGATTACACGCATGTGCCACCACACCCAGTTAATTTTTGTATTTTTAGTAAAGATGGGGTTTCACCATGTTACCCAGGCTGGTCTCAAACTTCCGGCATCAAGTGATGCACCTGCCTTGGCCTCTTGAAGCGCTGAGATTATAGGTGTGAGCCACTGTGCCCAGGCCATGTCCTTTTTTTTTTTGAAGAAAACATACAAAAAAAGGTCAGAATATGAGATAAGAAAGTTCTCCTTGGGCAGCATCTGAATCATTTCCTTTTTTTTCTTTTTTTGAGACGGAGTCTTGCTCTGTCACCAGGCTGGAGTGGAGTGGTGAGAGCTCAGCTTACTGCAATCTCTGCCTCCAGGATTCAGGCAATTCTCCTGCCTCAGCTTCCCAGGTAGCTGGGATTACAGGTGCACACCACCACACCCAGCTAATTTTTGAATTTTTAGTAGAGATGGGGTTTCACCATGTTGGCCAGGCTGATCTTGAACTCCTGACCTTGTGATCCGCCCACCTCGGCCTCCCAAAGTGCTGTGATTACAGACATGAGGCACTGTGCCCAACCATTTTCTAGAGCACTTTAGTTTCATGGTACATAATGATGATAATTCTTCCTAACACAATCCAGAATTTGAACCAACATTTGTTGTTTCAGGAAATCAGAATTTCCTTTAAATGATGGATAATAATGGGTGAGGATCTTTACAATATAGAATAAATTGCTGAAAAGAAAAAGCAATGCCAAATAAGAAGTCACAGCCATTTACTATCGTAATCACAGATTTAGATGATTATGATAGATGATTAGATGATTAAATCTATGATTATGATAATAAATAGCTCTGACTTCTTATTTGGCATTTACATTGTTTAGATGATTATCTAAATCTGGGGATGATTAGACTATCCTCTTAGATTAGAGAATTTCCCAGCATTATATGAGCATTGATTTGTCTTGCCTCTACTAACACCTTCACCTGTTTCCTTTAGACTATCCTGAATTTGAGGAAAAGTAGGGGCAGCACAGACCTTTCCACTGCCACCTGTAATTCTACCTACATGGTCCCTTCCAATGCTTAGAGACATTGTGCGCAGTATCTTACACGCCTCCATGGAGCTCACTTTGCCACTGCCGGGACTTGTTCATTCAATGTCCACCTAGGGAGCGCCTGACTCTGAAGAGCTCACCTCCCCACTGTCTGCCACACAGTGTTCCCCCAGCAGTACCCACCCCCACAGTGCCAGCCAGTGGGAAAGCACCTCCAACTGCCTACCTGCCCTCCCAAAAGCAAGAAAAGCCTCAAAAGCTTGCAGAACCAAGACACAACACACATAAATGGTGCTTCCCTTTGGGGGAGTTCCAAATGAACACATTTCCTTCAAAGCCTGGTATGGCTTGAGGTGGCATCATCCTTAGGTTACGTTAGTTGGGTTTTTATATCTTCTGTATCTGATCTGTTGTAATATGTTATTTTGGCTAAAGTATATGAAGAAAAACTGGCCTAATAAAGACGAAGATTGAAAAACAGATTAATAACTTTTTACATAATTATGGACATTCTTTGACACTATGCCGAATTCAGCAAGTAGTACATCGTTTCTTAGAGATTAATTGCAATAGGGAAACTCAAACCACATTAACTAATGTTCATGGTCTGTTACATTAAAATCCATTTGTCAGGAAATAAAAAATAAAATAATCTTTACAGAAAATACTATTTTCTATATAGACAATGTCAAGAGATTTTCTAACATCTTGGAACTAAGAATTGAGTTCAGCATGTCACAGGATACAAGACCAACACACCAAAAAACTCAATCGCATTTCTACATACATACAATGAAATAAAAACTGAAAAAATATTTATTTAAAATTTCTCTGTGGAAAGTTAAATACTATGTTTTTAAAACATGTGCAAGAGTTATACAATAAATAGAACCTAAATGGGTGAAAGAAAGTGAAGAACAGCTAATTGGAGAGATATACTGTGCTTGTTAGATGACTCAGCGTGGTAAAGATGTCAATACTTTTAAAATTGATCTGTAGCTTTAATGCAATTATTATCAAAAATTAAAATATCCTAGAATTGCCAAAAAATTAAAAACAAGAATAGAGTAGATTCATTGTTTCCAATATTAAGGAAATGTGCCATATTACTATATAAAAAGTGCTGTATTACTATATAGCACCATTAATCAAGGTGGCACAGCACTCAGGAAAGGACAGACACCAGATCATAGGAACAGAAACACCCTGAAACCCACACAAATATTCAAATTATTTTTTAACACAAGGTTAAAGCAATACAATGAAGGAATGGCCACTTTTTCAATAAATAAGTGATGTTAGAACAATTAGACTGCCAAAGGCAAAATGTTTAACTTCAATCTAAACGTTACTCCTTACACAAAAATTAACTCAAAATGGATAATGGGCTCAAACGAAAAATAAAAAACCAGATTTTTTACAAACAGGAAAAATCTTTGAGACTTAGGACTAAGTAAAGAGTTTTTAGACTTGGCACCAAAAGGACAATTCCAAAAAGAAAAAAAAAATGTTAAGTTGGAATCCATCAAAATTCAAAACTTTTGCTTTGTAAAAGATCTTGTTAAGACAACAGAAAGACAAATTGTAGACAGGGAGAAAGTATTTCCAGATCACATATTCAACAAAGGACTTATATAGAGAATACATAAAATGCTCTCAAAACTTAGCAATAAAAAAATTCCATTAGAAAATGTGCAAATGGCATGAGCAGGCATGTCATGGAAGAAGACATGCAGATGGCATATAAACACACAGAAAGACACTCAACACTCTCAGCCATTAAAAATCATACATTAAAACCACAATGACACATCATTATGGTGAGGACATGAAAAACAGTCTTTCACACATTGTTTGTGGGATGTAAAATAGTACAACCTCTCTGGAAAATAATTTCGCAGTTGCTTTTAAAATTATGGTGGACTTAGCATATGACCCATTAATTACACTCTTGGGCATATATCTCAAAGAAATAAAGTTTATTTATTTCCAGATACAAGATTGCATATGAATGTCCAAAGCAGCTTTATTAGAAATGACTCAAAACTGAGTCGGGCATAATGATTCATGCCTATAATCCCAGCACTTTAGTAGGCGTAGGTGGGAGGATCACTTGAGCCCAGAAGTTTGAGACCAGCCTGGGCAATGTAATGAGACCACATCTCCGTGAAAAATTAAAAAATTAGCCTGGTGTAGTGTTGCACACGTGTGGTCCCAGCTACTTAGGAGTCTGTGACAGGAAGGCCATTTGAGCCCAGAAGGTCTACAGTGAGCTATGACCACACCACTGCACCTCCAGCCTGTGTGGCAGTGAGATCCTGTCAAAAAAAAAAAAAAAAAGAAAAAGAAAGAAAGTAAAAGAGAGAAATCATTGGCAACTAGAACCTTGCCAAATGTTCTTCAAAGGAGAAATGGTTAAACAAACTGTGGTACATCCATACCACGAAATACTATTTAACAACAAAAAAGAACAAACTGTTGGTATAAATGACCGCTTGAATAAACCTTAAGGAAATTATACTGAATGGAGAAAAACACCAATTTCAAAAGGATACAAACTGCACAATTCCATGTATGTAATATTCATGAAATAACATAATTATAGAAATGAGAAACAGGTTATTAGTTACTAGTGTTTCAAAATGCAGGAGGAGAAGGGAGAGTGGGGCTGTAAAAGGGTAAATGAGGGAGTCTGGAGGTGATGATAAGGTCTTGTCTCTTGATGAAGGTGGTGGTTACACAAAGATACATATGTGATAAAGTTTCACAGAGCCATACACACACACACACACACACACACACACACACACACACAAGTATGTATATAACTTGTGAAATCTGAGTTGGCTCAATGAATTGCACCAATGTTAATTTTCTGGGCTTGGTGTTGTTCTACAGTTATGCAAGATGAGTAGGTGGGGTGAAGGTGTACATTTCTTGTATTCTTGTGAATCTAAAATTACTTCAAAATCAAAAGTAAAGAAAATACTTATAGCAACAGATTGAATGCAGAAACTGACATAAGGATCTAGCAAAATACTGACAAGATCTGCAAAAATGGGAAACAATTGAATAAATTGATTACAAAGTATTAGAGGAGGTATCACATGTAGAAATGATATAAAACTTCAAAATAAAATTTTTACAGTTTTTTTTAATTAATTGCTCTATAGTGCACTTTTACCTGTCATCTATACCTGATTTGGTAGCATCACAAATTGGTCATTTTGCAAATATTGGTTCACTGAGTTATATAGATCTCACAAATGTTGCCACCTTTATTTATACAATAGAAAAAGATCACATTCATTAACCCACCACCAATCTCATAAGAAAATTAATTCTGTATTGGGAAGCTGTGAAACTTGTAATGAACTAATTGAGACATTGCAATGAACGAATTGAGTCTTTCAAAATTATAATTTTTGTTTAAAAGTTTACATTCTTTCACTGGGAGTAAATATTGTACCAGTTTTCCACTGTTGTATAATGAATTATCACAAATTTAGCATCTTAAAACAACACATATTATTTCATAGTTTCCATGGTCAGAGGCTCAGGGTTCACAGGATGCAATAAAGGTGTCAGCCTGGCTGCATTCTCATCTGGAGCCTTCACTGGGGAAGAATCCACTTCCAAGCTCATTCAAGCTGTTGCCTGAATTCATTTCCTTGTAGCTCAATGACCAAGGGCTCCAACTTTTTGCAGGCTTCCCATTAAAGTCCTCCCTCAGGTTCAGAATGCACCCGCGGTGCCTAGAGGTGGCCCACAATCCTTGTGAAGCAAACATTTCCTCCATGGGCCCTTATATCATCAAGCCTGCAAGGGGACTCCCTGGCTCCAGCCTGCCTGCTGTCAGTCTTGCCTAGGTAACATAATCATGGAGTGATAGCCTGTCATGTTTGTTACAGCCTGTTGATTAGAAGGAGGCCAACCTCAGTGGTTCATGCCTGTAATCCCAGCACTGCAGGAGCCTGAGGTTGGAGGATAACCTGAGCCCAGGAGTTTAAAGCTTCAGTGAGCTGTGATCGTGCCCCTGCACTCCAGCCACTGCACTCAGCCTGACAGAGCAAGACCTTGTCTGAAAAGAAAAAAAAAACAAAACAAAAAAGCAGATCACACACAGGATTATATAAAACCATAAATGCCAGGAAAGAGGCCACCTTAGGGTCTCACGGCCTTAAATACTGTCAGTTGTTTTCCTTGAAGTTCATTTTCAAGGAAATGTCTGCAAAATACCCAAGTCTGAGTAAGCCCAGTTTGATGGCAGTTGTTCCTTCAAGTAAAAATTTTATTTTATAAAAAACAGCCAGTTCAGATCAAAATTCAGTCTCACAAATGCTTTTTCTGGGGACAACCATTGTACTTTGAAATGCAGCAAAATAACTTTATGTGTATTTCCCATTTGAAGACAAAACATTTCTAAAGGGTGAATTTTTTAAATTACTTTTACTCTCTTGTCAAAGACTTTCTTAATTGGAACTGACATTATTTAACTGCAAATAAGTGACAGTGAAAATTGCAATGACTGAAAATTCAAACAGGAAGATTGAACAGGGAAAGTGATTTCCACAGTGAGGGTCTCTATGGTTCTTAGATTCAGTATTTTTTGAGGCTGCCTTGCCTATTTATGGTTATGAGCTCTTTTGTAGATATCAGACTTCTGTATTCAAAAATGACAGAAACAACTAGTTCCTAATATCTGTGAGGACAGGGCATGCAAGTGGATAATAAGATGAGCTTTTTTCTCTTTGTAATTTGTCTTATTTCTCAAATCCTCAGTAGTCATTGTAGTCCTCCTTCTACCTAATCCTTCTCCAGAGTAAGACACCCGGGCAGGATACTTTATTGAGACAGTAATTGTATGGTTTTCAGGTATTTCCCATCTCAAGATTTTGTATGTTACCTTGCCTCAAGGTCCAGTGTGGCTGGGCCAACAACGGGAATTGCCTTCATTTTACAAATCTAGGCACGCTGACATTGTTATGCTAGATCAGTGTTTTTCAAAGTGTGGTCGGCAGGTTTTCAGGGATCCTTGAGATCCTATCAGGGCGGCTGTGATATCAAGACTGATAAGATAACAATAAGACAGTTTGTCTTTTACTTTGCTCATTTTTTCTATTTTCTATTTTTTTTTTTTTTTTTTTTTTTTTTTTTGACCGGTGTTATTGTTTTTACCCAGGCTGGAGTGCAATGGCGCGATCTCGGCTCACCG
>NW_022437088.1:2483521-2517690 GCF_009761245.1 Sapajus apella | reverse complement strand
TATAAACACACAGAAAGACACTCAACACTCTCAGCCATTAAAAATCATACATTAAAACCACAATGACACATCATTATGGTGAGGACATGAAAAACAGTCTTTCACACATCGTTTGCGGGATGTAAAATAGTACAACCTCTCTGGAAAATAATTTCGCAGTTGCTTTTAAAATTATGGTGGACTTAGCATATGACCCATTAATTACACTCTTGGGCATATATCTCAAAGAAATAAAGTTTATTTATTTCCAGATACAAGATTGCATATGAATGTCCAAAGCAGCTTTATTAGAAATGACTCAAAACTGAGTCGGGCATAATGATTCATGCCTATAATCCCAGCACTTTAGGAGGCGTAGGTGGGAGGATCACTTGAGCCCAGAAGTTTGAGACCAGCCTGGGCAATGTAATGAGACCACATCTCCGTGAAAAATTTAAAAATTAGCCTGGTGTAGTGTTGCACACGTGTGGTCCCAGCTACTTAGGAGTCTGTGACAGGAAGGCCATTTGAGCCCAGAAGGTCTACAGTGAGCTATGACCACACCACTGCACCTCCAGCCTGTGTGGCAGTGAGATCCTGTCAAAAAAAAAAAAAAAAAAGAAAGAAAAAGAAAGAAAGAAAAAGAGAGAAATCATTGACAACTAGAACCTTGCCAAATGTTCTTCGAAGGAGAAATGGTTAAACAAACTGTGGTACATCCATACCACGAAATACTATTTAACAACAAAAAAGAACAAACTGTTGGTATAAATGACCGCTTGAATAAACCTTAAGGAAATTATACTGAATGGAGAAAAACACCAATTTCAAAAGGATACAAACTGCACAATTCCATGTATGTAATATTCATGAAATAACATAATTATAGAAATGAGAAACAGGTTATTAGTTACTAGTGTTTCAAAATGCAGGAGGAGAAGGGAGAGTGGGGCTGTAAAAGGGTAAATGAGGGAGTCTGGAGGTGATGATAAGGTCTTGTCTCTTGATGAAGGTGGTGGTTACACAAAGATACATATGTGATAAAGTTTCACAG
The DNA here is from genome assembly GCF_009761245.1 of Sapajus apella. Taxonomy (NCBI): domain Eukaryota; kingdom Metazoa; phylum Chordata; class Mammalia; order Primates; family Cebidae; genus Sapajus; species Sapajus apella. The sequence continues at coordinate 2,516,657 of NW_022437088.1, read as the reverse complement.
AGCCATACACACACACACACACACACACACACACACACACACACAAGTATGTATATAACTTGTGAAATCTGAGTTGGCTCAATGAATTGCACCAATGTTAATTTTCTGGGCTTGGTGTTGTTCTACAGTTATGCAAGATGAGTAGGTGGGGTGAAGGTGTACATTTCTTGTATTCTTGTGAATCTAAAATTACTTCAAAATCAAAAGTAAAGAAAATACTTATAGCAACAGATTGAATGCAGAAACTGACATAAGGATCTAGCAAAATACTGACAAGATCTGCAAAAATGGGAAACAATTGAATAAATTGATTACAAAGTATTAGAGGAGGTATCACATGTAGAAATGATATAAAACATCAAAATAAAATTTTTACAGTTTTTTTTAATTAATTGCTCTATAGTGCACTTTTACCTGTCATCTATACCTGATTTGGTAGCATCACAAATTGGTCATTTTGCAAATATTGGTTCACTGAGTTATATAGATCTCACAAATGTTGCCACCTTTATTTATACAATAGAAAAAGATCACATTCATTAACCCACCACCAATCTCATAAGAAAATTAATTCTGTATTGGGAAGCTGTGAAACTTGTAATGAACTAATTGAGACATTGCAATGAACTAATTGAGTCTTTCAAAATCATAATTTTTGTTTAAAAGTTTACATTCTTTCACTGGGAATAAATATTGTACCAGTTTTCCACTGTTGTATAATGAATTATCACAAATTTAGCATCTTAAAACAACACATATTATTTCATAGTTTCCATGGTCAGAGGCTCAGGGTTCACAGGATGCAATAAAGGTGTCAGCCTGGCTGCATTCTCATCTGGAGCATTCACTGGGGAAGAATCCACTTCCAAGCTCATTCAAGCTGTTGCCTGAATTCATTTCCTTGTAGCTCAACGACCAAGGGCCCCAACTTTTTGCAGGCTTCCCATTAAAGTCCTCCCTCAGGTTCAGAATGCACCCGCGGTGCCTAGAGGTGGCCCACAATCCTTGTGAAGCAAACATTTCCTCCATGGGCCCTTATATCATCAAGCCTGCAAGGGGACTCCCTGGCTCCAGCCTGCCTGCTGTCAGTCTTGCCTAGGTAACATAATCATGGAGTGATAGCCTGTCATGTTTGTTACAGCCTGTTGATTAGAAGGAGGCCAACCTCAGTGGTTCATGCCTGTAATCCCAGCACTGCAGGAGCCTGAGGCTGGAGGATAACCTGAGCCCAGGAGTTTAAAGCTTCAGTGAGCTGTGATCGTGCCCCTGCACTCCAGCCACTGCACTCAGCCTGACAGAGCAAGACCTTGTCTGAAAAGAAAAAAAAAACAAAACAAAAAAGCAGATCACACACAGGATTATATAAAACCATAAATGCCAGGAAAGAGGCCACCTTAGGGTCTCACGGCCTTAAATACTGTCAGTTGTTTTCCTTGAAGTTCATTTTCAAGGAAATGTCTGCAAAATACCCAAGTCTGAGTAAGCCCAGTTTGATGGCAGTTGTTCCTTCAAGTAAAAATTTCATTTTATAAAAAACAGCCAGTTCAGATCAAAATTCAGTCTCACAAATGCTTTTTCTGGGGACAACCATTGTACTTTGAAATGCAGCAAAATAACTTTATGTGTATTTCCCATTTGAAGACAAAACATTTCTAAAGGGTGAATTTTTTAAATTACTTTTACTCTCTTGTCAAAGACTTTCTTAATTGGAACTGACATTATTTAACTGCAAATAAGTGACAGTGAAAATTGCAATGACTGAAAATTCAAACAGGAAGATTGAACAGGGAAAGTGATTTCCACAGTGAGGGTCTCTATGGTTCTTAGATTCAGTATTTTTTGAGGCTGCCTTGCCTATTTATGGTTATGAGCTCTTTTGTAGATATCAGACTTCTGTATTCAAAAATGACAGAAACAACTAGTTCCTAATATCTGTGAGGACAGGGCATGCAAGTGGATAATAAGATGAGCTTTTTTCTCTTTGTAATTTGTCTTATTTCTCAAATCCTCAGTAGTCATTGTAGTCCTCCTTCTACCTAATCCTTCTCCAGAGTAAGACACCCGGGCAGGATACTTTATTGAGACAGTAATTGTATGGTTTTCAGGTATTTCCCATCTCAAGATTTTGTATGTTACCTTGCCTCAAGGTCCAGTGTGGCTGGGCCAACAGCGGGAATTGCCTTCATTTTACAAATCTAGGCACGCTGACATTGTTATGCTAGATCAGTGTTTTTCAAAGTGTGGTCGGCAGGTTTTCAGGGATCCTTGAGATCCTATCAGGGCGGCTGTGATATCAAGACTGATAAGATAACAATAAGACAGTTTGTCTTTTACTTTGCTCATTTTTTCTATTTTCTATTTTTTTTTTTTTTTTTTTTTTTTTTACGAAGTCGTTTTTTTTACCCAGGCTGGAGTGCAAGGGCGCGATCTCGGCTCACCGCAACCTCCGTCTCCTGGGTTCAGGCAATTCTCCTGCCTCAGCCTCCTGAGTAGCTGGGATTACAGGCACGCACCACCATGCCCAGCTAATTTTTTGTATTTTTGGTAGAGACGGGGTTTCACCATGTTGACCAGGATGGTCTCGATCTCTTGACCTCGTGATCCACCCGCCTCGGCCTCCCAAAGTGCTGGGATTACAGGCTTGAGCCACCGCGCCCGGCCTACTTTGCTCATATAGCACAGATGGCTCCCTATAAATGGGGGAAAGGAGTCAAATATCCAGCACTTTAGCAAGAACCAAGGCACTAACATGAAACTGTACTAGTAAACAATGCAGGGTGTCACTTCATCTACATCTGATTTACAAGTCCTACGGAGTGAGCAGTGCAGGAAGCACTCAAGTTACTGGTACAGGCTGGGCTCACACCTGTAATCCCAGCAGTTTGGGAGGCTAACGCGGGTGGATTAGTTGAGGTCAGGAGTTCAAGATCAGCCTGGCAAACATGGCAAAACCCCATTCTACTAAAAATACAAAAATTAGCTGAGTATGGTGGCAGACATCTGTAATCCCAGTTACTCCAGAGGATGAGGCATGAGAATCACTTGAACCCAGAAGGCAGAGGGTGCAGTGAGCCGATATCATGCCACTGTACTCCAGTGAGATTCTGTCTCAAAAAAAAAAAAAAGTTACTTGTATAATCCACTTTGTTATCAAATGCTGTTCAATTTCCACTAACATCTGAAACATGGGATCCTGGTGGACACGTCACCTTACGAAGGCTGTGCATGCATCATTGCGGGGCAGCCAGGCACTGGTGATCGGAATCCTGCTCATGGTGGGAGCTGTTTTCACTAAGAACAGCAGTAAGATGCTGATAGGTAACAGGGATATTGATATCAGGCCACAGAGCATGCTTCAGAGACAGAGAACCCAAGGCCTAGCTCCCTGGGCTAGCGTCATGCCTGGGCCATCTGCACATAACCCAGACCTAAAGTTACCAGTGCACTTACCTCCTTTAAATCATGATGTTAACTTGCACTACTTTTGCCAGGCCAACTCCAGGGTTTTTAACTGCACAAAAATAAATCAGGATCAGAAAATCCTGTTTAGAGGAGCATTCATAAATATCCAATAACAGGATCTACACCGGAGGTCCAATTCCAAGATTCTGTCTTGCCACACTGTTCGTCCGCAATCCATATCCCAAATATCTATGAATACATTTACACTTAAGTGTTTACATGTGGCTAGTGCCTACTTTATTGGACAGCTCAATTCCACGGTCTCCAAAGACAGGCCTTACATCAGTTCCAAATTCCTTACATTTACCTGCCAGATGATTCCTCTGACCTTGGCCTAGGCACTGCTTTCCATCACTGAGCCATGTGTTTCTTTTGGTATCTTAAACGGGCATGTGTTTCATAATATACCCTAGCCTGGGTTCCCCCAAAACTGAGCCTAAGACAATATCTTATGCTGAGCTAGTTTCTTTGAGAATGTAATGATAGAAAAGGGGAATATGAAATAAAGGGGAGGGGGTGTGAAGCTAAGAAAAGGAAAAATCAACATATTACAAAGAATATGTTACTAAGTAGGCAACCAGTAAGGGTACCTGGAACTTGACCTCCAAGTTCTGAGCTGAAAGGGAATTATGTCACAGAAGGGTTTTCCCTAGAAATGAAAGAGGCGAGCATCATCCTCCAGCTCATGTCCTCCATGGGTGAAATGTGGCTGCTACAGGCTAACACTGAACTTCAAGCTTGCATGCCCATAAATGCATTACAGATTCTCACAGACAGCTCATGCTGGGGCATCAGAGACCCTCAGGTCAGGAGAGGTGAAGAGAGGCAGGAACCCAGTCAATGTGTGTGATGGGTCCACATAGCCATCGCAGAAAACCAGAGCAAGATCCAGCAGATTTGGAGAGCGCCGAACAGGCCCCCAGTACCATCCACCTGCAAGCCCCGAGCAAGTGCCAGGACAGTGCAGTTGGATGACTCACTGCCTCCTGCCAACAGAGAAGGAGCCAATGGGAAAGACTAAGGTACCTGGGGAGGTCGGACTCACCTTCAGAAGCCACTCAATGTCCCCTCTCTAAAACTAAGGCCAGATGTATCAGCACACCCCACACTGCTAATGAAAAGACAAAGCTTTTCGGAAAGGCAGAAAGAGGCTTAACGTTCAGGCACTGAGTGTGTTTGACTAAACAGGAATAACAGGGTTGGGTAAAATGAGAACTTCAATAAGCTGATGGCAGAGACAATTTTGTTGGGGTGAATGAGGCACCAGTTACAGAAGGGCAGGAAAGAACCCGCCCAGGGAAGGGACACAGGAAATCAGAAAGGAATTTCCTCTAGAACCAAGGTGCAGAATCGAGGGAGAACATGAGGGAGACCCGGGTTCATAGAGGAGCAGCAGGTAGCTTCCTCTGGAGAGGAAAATCCCAGGTGGAGCAGCAGGGTCTGGCCAGAGCTCCCTGGGTCTGTGGCTCCTCAGAGGTGGATTTGCTGAGGTGAGGAACTTGGACCCAACCCTGAAAAAGAGCTAAGGTGATGCCACAGTCCAGAGCTTAGGTATGTCAGTGGCCCTGGCCCCATCCCAGAGGGAGGTGGCTGGTCAAACAAAGGCTAACAGAGAGGGAAGGAGATGGGTGTGGAAGGGAGGGGAAGCCTCTTCTTCTTCCTGAATTCTCACCTTCTTCTCAGCATACACCAGGAGGCCTGGCACAGGACAGTGAATCATGTCCAAGAAGCTGCCTTGTGGCTTCCTGCCTTCCTCCCTCCCTCTCTATCTTTCCCATTCCTTCCTTCCTTCCTTTCCTTCTTCCTTCATCCTTTTTCGTTCTTTCTTCCATTCCTTCCTTCCTTTCCTCCTCTTTCTTTCTTTTTCTTTCCTTCTTTCTTTGTTTCTCTCTCTCTTTCTTTTCTTTCTTTCTCTCTTTCTTTCTTCCTTCTTTCCTTCCTTCATTTCTTCTTTTTCTATCTCTGTTTCTTTCTCACTTCCTTTCTTTCTTCTGTGAACCTACAGCTCTATTCAGGAAACCAATGACTGTCCACTGACTTAGCACCTACGATAACCAGGCAGTGTGTGAGGCTAAAGTAGAACCTGGAGGAAGCAGCTGATAGTGGAGGCTCTGCCTGGGCATCAGGTTCAGGGGAGTCACACAGCGGTGGAGCAGTGGGAAAGGAGGAGCCGTTCACATGCCTGAAATCTAAGGATGTCTGGATTTCCCAAGGGCCACACCTAGTAAGAGAGTGTCTATTGAGGACAACTCTGAGTTAATGACCTGAGGTTCATCCTGCAGTGATCAGAGGAAATGGCTGGTGTATGAATCCAGGGAATCAGCACTCTCCTGTTACTCTGTCATCCCTGGAGAAGGGTACCACAGGATGCAGGGTCTTCAGGGCTGCGCCACAGTGTCACACAGATCCAGTCAATCCTGCCGGTCCATCCCAATGACATCTGCTACCCCTGATCAACATGGCACCTTAAGGCTCCCTTCAGAGTGAAAGCAACGTAATTCCAAAGCAGGCATTTTGCCTTCCATTGCCCCTCTCAGGTCCGAATCCACTAAGAGATTGAAACTCAGATGATTCACTTATTCTGCACCATCCCATGGCCTCCCAGAAGAACCAGAAATGTCTATTGTTATTTCTTCATCCACCTCGACCATGAAGAAGCCCAATAGGACTAATCTGGCTAAAGATTAGGGCCCAGGCAAAGAGGTATGGCTATTTCTGGTCCTAGCAGTCTGGAACTTCCTCCTGATTTAATTCATTACCATTCAAGAAGCCCATTGCTGACAGCAACCACACCACAAAGAATGGACAGTGGGTCAGGCCCAGGTGATATCACTGTCAGAGCTTAATTGACAAAAAGTGTTAAGCCAGAGATATTTATCACAAAAGCTGGAATGAAGGTGGAGCAGTCTTAAAAAAAAATCCAATTTCCTTAAGGCAGGGCTCATTTTCTGTATAAAATGCCAGCTAACAAGAGACTCTTCACCAGATCCCAGGCGCTGACCAGCTTGACCTCTGCACAGCAGGTGAGTCTCCCCATTGGGAACATCTTAATAGTCTCCCATCAGTACTTCATTTTGATTGAGGCCTCTTTGTCATGCAATGAATATATTTATTTTAAATGCAGTAGTAACTTTTGTTTTTGGCAACCTTATACATATTTTGACTTTCAACTCAGGTTACAGCTGTAGAACTTGGGATCAGAAAGGGGAGTGATTTCTGTAAAGATTTGTTAAGTTAGCAAGACAATATGCCTCCACTTCAAGAGTACTTTTAGTGACATTTTTATTGTCTCTCCAATACGTATTGAAAATCTTTAATATAGACGACACTGCATTGGCAATTTTGATGATCGAAATACAAGTTTTTCTTTATTCCATGAATATATATTCCATCAGAAAACATATGCTTGACTAAAATTTGCAAACATATAGCATGGGGAGGGATTAGTACAGAGGGAAAGCAGGTTCTACGCTGTGGCAAAGGAGGAAGGTGAGAGCATCAGGGAGGACAGCCACGAGAGGTGGGCGCATGTGGAGGCAGCAATGGTGTGCAGAGCCTGTCAAAGAGCAGATGCTGTGGGCAAGGTGTGAACAGAGGCTCAGAGCGGCATTGTGGGAGCCTTGGGGGGAAGTTTACACAAGGGTTTTCCTGGGAGGATGATGACATTCTATGAGGAGGGCATGAGTGAGTAGATTCTAGACTGTTGACTTTAACATCTTTCCAAATTATTGAAAACCTGAGGTCTCACATCAATATTTAGCCGATGACACACAGCCAAGGGTGGTATTAAAAGTGATTTGATCAGGGCAGAGCAAGAAACAGGCATTTCTTTTCACTCGAGTCTTCAGGTGAGCCCTGAGCAGCTGAAGACCAGAAAAGCCACTAAGACTTTCCGCTTAATTCAGGGGCTTAGAAGATTCTTCACAAAGTGTGTAAGTGAAAGCTTCATAGTATATATTTGCATATTTGCATGTGTTTCACATTGTACGTAGGGTTTTTAGATGTACCAGGAAGAAAAGAAGCACAGAGAAAGCCTCCACTTACAGGATGTGGAACAAATCAACTTTACCTGCTTCCCTGGAAGATATGTGGGGATCATCAAAGCATCCAATGATCTCAAATTCAGGGAAAAAGAAAGAAAAGAGAGGCTCTCAGCTCTGAAGGAGAATGAAATGAGAGATATTTGTCATTAAACTGGGCTTCATTTCTGTTTAATCAAAGCGCTGATTCAGCTGTTTTGTCTCTAGGTCCGGCGTACTTTGAAGCATGAGTTCTTACCAGCAGAAGCAGACCTTTACCCCACCCCCTCAGCTTCAACAGCAGCAGGTGAAACAACCCAGCCAGCCTCCACCTCAGGAACCATTTGTTCCCATAACCAAGGAGCCATGCCACCCAAAGGTTCCACAGCAACCTGGAAACACCAAGATTCCAGAACCAGGCTGCACCAAGGTCCCTGAGCAAGGCTGCGTCAAGGTCCCTGAGCAAGGCTACACCAAGGTCCCTGACCAAGGCTGTGTCAACATCCCTGAGCAAGGCTACACCAAGGTCCTTGAGCAAGGCTACACCAAGGTCTCTGAGCAAGGCTACACCAAGGTCCCTGAGCAAGGCTGCGTCAAGGTCCCTGAGCAAGGCTACACCAAGGTCCCTGAGCCACATCCTTCAACGGTCACTCCAGGCCCAGCTCAGCAGAAGACCAAGCAGAAGTAATGTAGTACACAGACAAGCCCTTGAGAAGCTGACCACCAGATGCTGGACACCCTCTTTCCATCTGCTTCTGTGTAGACCCTGTAATCAGTTTACTGTCACCCCGAGTCATAGTCTCCCTCTTATTTGTATCCTAAAAATATGTACTGTGAAGCTTTTGTTCACACTCACTCTGAAGAATCCTGTAAGCCCCTGAATTAAACAGAAAGTCTTAGAGGCTTTTCAGGTCTTTAGCTGCTAAGGGTTCATCTGAAGATTTGAATGAAAAGAAATGCATGTTTCCTGCTCTGTCCTCATTAAATTGCCTTTAATTCCAGTCTTGGTTATGTGTGTCATTGGCTGAATCTTCCCCCGTCTTTGTTTCCCCATTGTGAGTCAGGATCTATAGACAGAGGGGAGTTGGTTAGAAGTCATCAATCTCAACCCAGTACTGTATGTTTCTATGTGTGTGTGGGGGGTACACTTGGGGGTGTGTGTAGGGGGAGTACACTTGGGTATTCTGCGATGGGGCATAGAGAGTGTCACTTTGGGCAGCCATAGGCTCTCCTCTTGCACTGAACTGAACTATGCCTGAGTTCCGTGGTATCTGCTCCAAGCCACCTCTAATCCTTAGTATTCGTCCCACTGATTTCCTGTCTGTTCCTAGAAAACTGAACTTGATATTCTATTTTTCTTTATTCATTTTACCTTCCAGATACCCCAACACGTACAGACATACACATACACACACACTCACTAAAAGGCAGATTCATTTTAGTCACACACTCACATAATCACTTGCACAAGCTCTCAAGGCAATGTTACCTTTTGCTGGGTATCTGCCATGTGCAAGGAGGGCTGAAGCTGGAGGATCAAGAGGGCGAGGAGGATACACAGTGCCCGTTGCATGATTTGCAGTCTTGTCTAGAAGTTAGGACATTCACATCTTTCTCACACAAAAAAATACACACTATACAGTCTCTCTCTCTTTCTCTCCCTCATCCTTTTTTTCCTTTCTCTTCCCCAGAATAATCTCACAAAAACAGATTTATCCAGTAATTCCAAACAAGACATGGGTTTTAAGCAGGCATTAGGATTACACAATCTAGGTGAGGTGAATAACTGGCCACCAAGTTAGGAAAGAGCCGGTAATTAAGCTAGAAAACCTCGGAAGTGAAAGGAGACTTCAAGAGCACCTAGTAGAGCTGCTCCATTTATTGAATAAGGAAATCAATGCCCCACAAATTAATTAAGGTAACCCCAAAATTGTGTTTCTGCATCATCCTGGAGCATAATTCCTCAGACTCCCAGCTCCCCTCTCTCCTGCAGCCTTGTCTTTTTGATTTCAGGGATGACCAACAGGTTTGCAGGTCTGTGTTGAGTGGCTCTGGGACATTGCAGAATTATCTCTAACAGCAAAAAGAACGACAAAACTTCTGAAGGGTTACAGTAATCACTGGGGAACAAACTCCATTTCTTGATAAGTTGCATGGTCCATAAAATCAAAGGAGTGTGAAGCAGGTGACAGGTTACGCCTGCATGATACACAGGTACTGCAAATAGGTTTTGCAAGACCTCAGAGATATTTGGAAATGATAAAACAAAAATTTTCCAAAGAATCATTACGAAGTGATAAGAAGTTGTCAAACTGGCAGGAGAGAATGATGTCACTTGGGTCTGTTAGGTATGCACATGATGAGGTGTCTTCAAATTACTGCTGATTCTATAATAGAAAGTCTAGAGATAATTTCAGGACCAATCACAACTAAGTAGGCTGATTCTGGATGGGGAAGTGGCCTCTGTGATACATGGCTATTATGAATGTAAAGTCATGCACTTGCTTGTTCCCATTGCTTGAAGCTGCTTTTTAAAAATACATATTTACTGTGGAAAATATATCTCCCACATAAAAATGGTGATTTAAAGCATTTTTATGTGTGCTTTTTTGGTATTCATTCCATTTCCAATGTTGTGTGCCTTTGTTAAGATATATATGTATGCATGTGGGTTGATGGAAGATAAAAAATCCTGATTCTAAATACAGCAAAGTATAAACAGTGGTTATTTCTGGCTGTTTTATGTTAGTGATCATTTTAATAGCTCTTTGTTTTCCACATTATGAATTATATAATATATTTTTGGGGGGGATGGAATCTTGCTCTGTCACTCAGGCTGGAGTGCAGTGGCTCAAGCTCAATCTAGGCTCACCACAACCTCCGTCTTCCTGACTTAAACGAGTCTCCGGCCTCAGTCACCAGAGTACCTGGGATTACAGGCATGCACCACCATGCCCAGATAATTTTGTACATTTTTTAGTAGAGATGGGGTTTCACCATGTTAGTCAGGCCAGTCTCGAACCCCTGACCTAGGTGATCCACCCTCCTCAGCCTCCCAAAGTGCTGACATTACAGGCATGAGCCACCACACCCAGCTATACAATTTTATTTTCATAAAATTTAGTATAATATTAAAAAACAGAAGTTAAGATGTTGCTGAGCTAGAGGAAAAATATGTTTTCTACTCAATACAAACCTTCCTGAGGCTCTGCACAGGTCCTGTATGAGCATCCTAAGGGTGTGGGCCTCTTCCTTCTTGAGGTTGATTATGGTGTCTCTCCTCTCCACACATCCCATTCCAATGCCTGATCTTCTGCTGGGGTCCCTGGAATATCCCAACATCCTATTCGCCCTGACAGCGCAGGTCACCTCTTGCCCACTGACTTTGCAAATAGATGTCTTGTCTTAGCTGCTTCATTCACCTCATCTTTTCTCCTCTCTGTGACTTGGCAGGACCCCACCGATCTAGCCATTTAGGGAGCAGCATGCTGCTTCTTCATGAAGGTCTGAAGAACCGAAGAAGTCAAGACTATGCATAGTTTGGCAAATTTCAGGTTCACAGCCTAATTGCTGATCTCAACTTGTGCAGATAAATAAATGTTCATTTGGTTTCTTTTCATGTTCTTCCTTATTTTTTTATACTTTTATGTTTCTTCCTCCTCCTAAGGCTTTGATTTCCATAACTGCTGGAAATTTTTCTGGCTCAGATAAAAACTAGCTATTAAGAGAATTCCTGTACTTTCATATTTCTGGCTGAGAAAAGTCTCATGACAGGTCTAGGTCAACCACTTTTCCAATTCATTCTTTGCCAGCCTCCAACTTAATTTTCTCAATTTTATTCCATCTTATCTGCCTGTTCTTTGTTATGCTCTATATTCAATCTACCACCTCACACCTGCCACCTTATATACTCTGTAAGCACCAATTGGCAAACCTGGGAAATTAGCCAGATGTGCAGCAGCCTATCCCAAACTGCCCTGTACTTCCCACACCATGTATTCATCACACCCAAGATCCCTGGACTCACATCTGACTTTGGACCATGAAGCATGAAGGTAAAAACCTTCTCTGTCTTGCTCAGAATTTCTCTGTAGACTCAGTGTCCAGCCTGCTGCCTGCCAAATGATAGGAGCTCATTTAATGTCAGCTTGGATGTTGAGAGCTTTATATAATACCTTCGCTGAACAATGCAGTGGATTTGAAGAGAACATTTGCACTACACTTTTTGAACCCAGAACCCACCTGCCCTCTGGGAATGCCTTGAGCCTAATCCTTCCCAAATCTCATTCTCCTCCCTATGAATCTAAAGCAGTAGGCTCATAACAGCAAAGCACCTGCTGTTTTCTATCCACACCTGCAGTTCCCTTGGAAAGAGGTGTCCCCAGAAGACTGGAAGCAACCTGAAGGCAGGTTATCCCTCCCAAATCTAACTGGAGTGATCTTAAGTTGGAGCTTGTCCTTTGCCCATGTAAATTTTATGGAAACAATAGGGGTTCAAAACAGAAGACCCTGTACCAGTTTCCTATGGAGAAAAAATTCAAGAAATGTGATAGAATTATAGTTTCTATAATTACTTTTCAATTTAACATTTTTATCACACCCTAGTAAGCAATGTTCCTACCACCAAAACCAAGAAATAAATAATAATCAAACAAAACTTACTACTCATGTCACATGTGTTTGTCAGGGTGTGTTATCCTCTGTGACAAAAGTCTGGGAAATGTCTGTGACTTCATACAATAGAAATGTTTTGTGTGTGCTGTAATCTATTGTGGGTTGGCAGGGACTTGGATTTCTTCAGTTCCATGGCTCATCACCATCAACAGGCACTCTTGCTGCATTCTACTGTGCAGGCAGGGAAAGAAATGGCAGGTGGGGGGAAGCACACTTTCTCTTAACTTTCTGGATATGGAGACAACACACTGCATTTCCAATGGCATTAGCTAGATGTCAGCCACATGCTCCCGTCCAGCTACACATGGTTGTGTGCTCAGAAATAAATGAGAATCGGTTATCTGTAAACTCTCAACTCTCTATCACCGTTGAGCCTTCTGCTTGCTAAAAGTCTACTTATTTTCTTATTTCTACCCACAGACACATTCACCTCTTCCCCAAGAGAGACAACACAAGGACCAATGAAGTCTCTGCATCGACTTCCAAGTTCAGGATCTCTGGGTGATATACAAATCTCCCCATCATATTCTCTTCATGTGGGCTGTTCTTGGACCAGTAAACTAGTAAAAAGATCAATCCTTTTCATTCTTGCCACAATCCAATTTGCAATAGTGGAGCAGAAACAGGATAACCAGAGTAGAAACTTCCAAGAGAAAATAGAAGAAGGTGGGAAACTAGTATCTGATCTACAGTAATTCTGAAATCCCTCTGGGAAGGCATGCTGAAGCCTACCCTTTTATCTGATACGATGAAAATTCTTTGATATGACGTTGGCTTTACTCTCTGGAAGGTGATCCTGTTCCCTGAGCCTTGTTCCTTTCTCATTAGCCTCCCCTGAAGGAGGTTGTGTGCCCTCCTCTGGAACAGTGAAATTTGGGCTATTCTTCCTGCTTCGATGTCACTTTAGGACTTTGAAATGCACTCTTTGGTAGCCTGGGCTCATGGTTTCTTAAACAAAACAATTTCATCAAAAATTTAGCAGGCTTCTAATTTGTTTCCAGTCAAATCGTTTCTCACAGAGAATTTGCAACTGCCACCCCACCTCTTTGGTATCCCCAATTGCTTACTCTACTATTCCTTTTTCATAGTATATTTAATATATAATTTACATAGTCTTCATGTTTCTTTATTGTCTATTTCCATCCTCCCCTAAAGCATGTAAGCTCCATAAGGTCAGAGATATTTCTTTTGTTTTTTAATTTGTTAATTGTTTATTTATCAAGAGAAACTATTTCTTAGCCCACATATTCATGTGTCATGGTTCAGGAACCCGAGTCAGTGACAAACTTCTAGGTAATTCAACCTGAAGAAATTCTTTCTATTCCAAGATCACTTTATACCATGAAAGATACCAGCCTTCTTCATCTCCTCAAAATCTTTCTCGGGACTGTAATTTTTGTAGAAATCTGCGTATGCCTTCTTTCTTGGTTCAGCCACACTAAACTTATAGAGTTGCAACCCCCAGGGATACCAGGAATGCTCCAACCATATGAATTTGCAGACACCTGGCCAGAAGGCCACGCATCTGAGGTTTTGCCAAAACTTCAGAAGCCATGGTAGTTACTGTCCTTGAGACATACGCCAACCTCAACACCAATGTCCTTTCAGACTGATGGAAAAACGGACAAGAGGTATTTCTTATTGTTCATGACACATCCCAAGTGACATATTGTAGGCACTCAGTAATCAGTGGAATGAATTAATTGAAGGAATATCTTTATCTAGAGCTGCAGAATCCTCAAATTTTCCACTGCCATCAGCAAGCAGTTGTCACTGTAAGGTTAACCAAGTCCTTCAGCACTGAGTACATATTCCAGCAGGGAGTTCCAGGACACATCATCACCGGATGTTTTGTGATGTGTCATTTCAGGTAACTTATATTTAACTTGAGAGATAACTGATACTGCTCAGTCTTGGAATATTCCACTTTCCAGCATATGGGAATGCAATCTCCCACGTGGCTGAGCCTGAGTTATTGAGATTCACGTTTATATTGGAACAATAAGATTATGTTTTGAATCTGAAAAAAGAAGAAGGTTTGATGCCTTTGTGCTTTTTCTCATGTGGTGGGAGAAGGTATAGATATTTTATAATATGATTTTGCTTTGTTTTACAACACATCATTTTGAAATCCTCATAGAGAAGAAAGTTAGGTCGATGACGTCAAAATGAAGGAGAATAAAAACAAGAGTCTCCATTTCAGAAAGAATTCCTCCATGCTGGTTTCAAAGAAGAGTGAATTAAATTTGGTCATTCTCCCTTAGCAGCACCTGTCTTATTACCAGAGGCTGTTTAGTTAAAATGAACTGCCTTGTAGATAAGGGAAATAAAAATTTCTTGTAATTACAATTTCAAAAACTTGGCCTGACTTTCTTAATAATTTTTCTTAATTCATCCGATTTTTTACTGCATAAGAAAACATGCATTTTCTTTGTATAATATTATACAAATATAATAATATTATACAAAGTATTTGTAGTGAAACAAATTTCTAGAAAGGAAAAATGGTAAATAAGGAGGAAGCGGAAGCAACCGATGTCATAATGATGGTTTTAGGAGCTAAACCTGAATATCTTCCCAGGTTGGGTAAGCACTGCCCTGGCTTAGTAGGTGAACTTTTTCCTCTTCTCATGAAAGAGAGATCTTCTGTTAACATAATCACCTCTTTCAGATATGGCTAAGTAACAAAAATAATGTTCTTCTAGCAGTAGCCTTGCCAGCCAGCTCCTATAATCTTACCTGCATGTCCTGGGACATGTTCTTCGCGGAGTCTAGAGACATAGTCTTCAAGTGTCTAGCACCTGTCACATTCCCACAAAGTCCACGTCACCACTGTCCACCATTACACTGTCTCTCCTCAGTGTCTGCCTCTTCAGTAACCACCTAGACAGGGTCTGCCTGAAGCCTCCTTCATCTGGCCAACAGCAACACATTCCCCAAAGCAGTCTCAGAAGCTGGCAGGGCCAAAACATCACAAAGACAAATGGATTCTCCCTTTTATGACTCTCCATCAAATGTTCTTCAAAGCCTGAAATGGTAAAGAAGGCCTCTTCCCCAAGCTTCAGTCTCTGATCTCCCTGGGATGAGGCTGAACAGAGAAGGATTCTTTCCTGAACTTATTGTCATGCAACATTCCAGGGGTAAGCTAGGAAAGGACCAGCCTCAGTCACATCAACCTTTCCAGCGTCTCCAAACAAGGAGCTTAGATCAAGTTCAACTTTCTTACAGTGATCTGTACAACTTTCTGTGCTCTGGGCATTGATTCCAACCTCATAATGATTTTGTTTGTATACCCACTTCCTGAATTATGTGCCTTTTTCATGGTTGTCTTAACCTGACTCTTGCAGTAAGTTGTGCCTGACACTAATGCTTCATGGGAAGGAATTTTATTTGGAAGTGTGATCCCAAGGAAGACGAATAATGGACGAAGTAAAATCAGAGAAGGAAGGTTCATTCAAGAAGGCATTACCATGTTGCCCATCACCAAGAACACCTGACAGTCAAGTCCATGGGACTTTTTTTTAACAGCAACTCAGTAAATTTATTGACTTATTTTAGGACTGTAGCAATAGAATTGTTGTCATTTTAGCACTTAGTCATTTATAATTGCAAAGACATTGCCTTAGAGGACCTTGGGTAATGGGAAAGGGAGAGAGAGTGACTTTGTAACTTAATTAGCCTGTATGATGTCAGCTAATGATTATTGAACAATCCCTGTACCAGCTACTGTTATAAATATTCTACTGTTATTAACCTAGTTAGTCCTCCCAGCAACACTGTGAGATAGCTACTACTATTTATTTTATGTGCAAAGAAATTAAAACACTGGTTAGGGTCACAACTTGCCCACAGTCAATGACTCAGCTGGGACCTGAACTCAGTAAGTCTGGCTGCAGAGTTCACATTTGTAACCATTATTTTACAGTCACTTCATAAAGTACCTAATATGGTGCTCTACTCATAGCTCAACATGGTTAGTTCCTGTCAACCATATACTTTCTTACTGAAACTACAAATTGAATGCTGAAACTAGTGTCTTACCATTTTTTAAATTGAGTCATATAGTAGTTTCTCCTCCTCCTCCTTCTGCTTCTTCTTTTTCTTCTTCTTCTCTCCTCCTCCTCCTCTTCCTCCTCCTCCTTCTTCTTTCCTTCTTTTTTCTTCTTCTTCTATTTCTTTTTCTTCTTCTTTCCTCCTCCTCCTCCTTCTTCTTCTTCATCATCTTCTTCCTCTCCTTCTTCTTCTAATTTAGGTTCCAGAAATATACATGCAGGTTTCTTACATGGATAAATTACATGTTGCTCAGGGTTGGTGTACAAATGAACCCATCACCCAAGTTGTGAGCCCAGTACCTGACAGACAGCCTTCCAACCCATTCCCACCTTCCACCTTTCCCCCAAGTACTCCCGAGTGTCTATTGCTCCCACCTTTGTGTCCCTGTGTATTCAATACTTGACCACTTATAAGTAAGAACATTCACATTTGGTTTTTGTTCTTGCATTAGTTCACTTAGAATAATGGCCTTCAGCTTCATCTATATTGCACAAAAAACATATTTTAGCAAGGACATGAAGTCAGTCAAGATGCCCAGCAACAGTGGAACTGAATATAGAAAATATGGTACATATACATACATCATAGAATAGTATGCAGCCATAAAAACTGTCCACGGGACTTTTTGGCAATCTTTAAGAAGTGGTCTCAGAACTCTCTGTCCTGGAGATGAAGGCAGGAAATATTTAACCATAGTCTTCTTTCACCTTCCTTCACTACCTTCATTTGTCAAGTCTGGGCCCATATGCATTGACTCCCCTATACCTCCCAGTTGCACACACAAACACATTCCATGAGTGCCCTGTACGGCAGTATCATAGGAGCCCCAGACCAAAAAGAAAGAGGCATGCAGTATGGTCCTGCAGAGAACTTTACCAGGTATCTCCTGTACAAAGCCATCCAAGCCTGCATGAAAAGGGCCATATGACAGTGTATGAATAACAGGTAGGGTAGAGAGAATTTGTAGGGCTATCCATGAGGTGTCAGGTACAGTTAATCAGCAAGTCCAAGAAAGATCAGGCTTTGCTATTAATAAAAACAATTAGCAGCATTCTCTCATCCTGAGAAGGACAGACATGAAAGTCAGAAGCATATGGGGAGATATTAGTTGCAATTGGCAGCCATATGGCTTCCCAGCAGATCCATGGCTGATTCAGCACTACTGATGAGGAAATTGAGCTTTCTTGTAGAGTGAGAAAAAAAATTGGCCGGGGGTAGCGTGGGAGTGGGAGTCTTTAGACAAAACAGCAGAAGAGTAAAATGAGAAAGTCTAGAAGCTAGAATGAGAGCAGTGCTGACTGAGGGAGAGGAGATAAGTCAAGCAGGTGCATCAGGTCAACACCTAAAGGGCATCTTGAATGAAAGTTCCCCCAAGACATATGGCTCTAGGAAAGACATGAGAGCCTCAGAGCTGAGGCTCAGGTCAGCCAGGTCCTGGGCCTGTTGGCCTGGAGGGCTGAGAAGCAGAAGAAGCAGGTTGCCTGGGGCCTGATAATCCCACCATATTGGAGACACAGTGCGCTTATAATTCCCTTTGTAGGGTGTACAGGGAGCACATTTGAGGAGAGACTTGTGTCCAAGTCTAAAGAAGAGCTCAACTGAGGCAAGTGGCATGATGATGGCAGTGGCCACAGACCAAAGCGAGGTGACTACTTAAAAAGTAGAGGAAGAAATAGATAAGTGAATGTATTAGTTCATTTTCATGCTGCTGACAAAGACATAACCAAGACTCGGCAATTTACAAAAGAAAGAGGTTTAATGGACTTGCAGTTCCACATGGCTGGAGACGCCTCGCAATCACAGCAGAAGACAAGGAGAAGCTCATCACATCTTACATGGATGGCAGTAGGCAAAGAGACCACTTGTACAGGGGAACTCCACTTTTTAAAATCCAACAGATCAAAAAAAATTAAAAATAAATAAAACTATCAGATCTCATGAGACTTATTCACTATCATGAGAACAGCACGGGGAAGACCTGCCCCCATGATTCAATTACCTCCCACGAGGTGGCTCCCACAACACGTGGGAATTAAAGATGAGAGTTGGGTGGAGACACAGCCAAACCACAGTGGATAAAGTAACAGAAACATCTGTCTCTTGCTGAGCTTTTACAGCTTTTCTCAGCTTTTTTCTTATGAGCCTCCTGCAAGGAAGGATTTCCCCTACAAAAAATTTCCTGGTAGTCCTCAAAGCAGGCTCTGGTGTCTCTTTGCAAACATCACCCGTCCATCTCTCCATCCTTCCATTTACTCATTTATTCTATAATTGTCAATTCTCTGAGCCTACTACACACCAGGCATCATGTGAGGATGGAAGGTAGAACAATGGCTAAGCAGAGGAACCTCTAGTGGTGGCTGGCTGGTCCTGGGCTCAAGTTTATTCGAAGTGACACAGCTGTGCAGCCAGCAGGTGCTCTATAAACATTTAGGTAAGAGGAAATAATGATGGAGGGACCACTCAACACCTGGGTTTCAAGGATAGTTTGGATTCTCCAAAGACCATGCTTGCAGCAGGTTGCAAACTGCAAGGCAGTGAGCTAAGTTTCATTTTATCCTGAGGAGAGTGAACTTTGATATAAGGGCTGAGGGAATCCCAGCTCCTTTGTTCCCATGTTGACTGCAGGATCCCCATGAGAGCCAGGGTCTTCAGGGCCTGCTGTCACATTTGACAGAATAAATGGATGGGCTGACAGGGCCAGGTTGCTCCAGAGCTTCGAATGTGACTGTTCTTCCCAGAGCTTCTCTGCTTGGAGCTTCCTTCATTGACTGAGGTCTGCCTGCCCTTATGCTGTTTCCCCTGAGTTCCCCCTTGGAGAAAAGGCGTTTTAGGACCAAAAGAATCATTTTAGCTTCTCCTTTCCCCTGCCAGGCATGAGTATACTGAGTAATGGATTAACAGAATATTACTTTTTTACACCTGGGACAATTCAGGTCACCATGCCCTTGGCCTCCCAGAAATATCTATTATTTATCTCTACATCCACTTCAAATATTAAACAGCCCCACAAGTGTCACCTGTGCCAAAGATTAGACCCTTCCAGAAGATATGACTGTTTCTGGTTCCAGCAGCCCCAGAATGTCTTCCTTCTCTCTCTTTCAGCCTACACCCTTCCTGTAAGCACTACACCTGGGAGCAAAGCGTACTCAGGGGGATAAAGCCCAGGTGACATCCTTGTCAGACAGCAAGTGCCACAAGTTTCATCACAAAAGTTGAGTCAACAGGTGGATGAGGGAAGAGGGGTGAATCATGTCTGACAAGTAAAGAATGAAGGCACAGCAGCCCAGACAGATCCTGTTTCCTTGAGGCAGGGCTTGCTCCCTGCATAAAAAGCCAGTTGGCTGGGAACACTATTCCAGCATTGAGGGGCCATACGGACTATTCCTCTTTGCACACCAGGTGAGTCTCTTTATTGGAACTCTTTACCATCCATTCTAGGTGTTTAATTTCTATTAGTGTCTCAGCATTCTTGATATCTTTTTTTCCCTCATTATTGAATTTGGCCATAGCCATGCAGACTGTTCAATTGAATTATAACCTCTAGGAATATCTTTGTTTTAAAAGTAATCATACTGTGGGCTTGATGAGACTACAGATATTGTCAGTTCTTCTTTATTCATTCTTTCTGTGTCAGCAAGCAGAGGATTGGTTTGTTCAAGGATTCATAGTACGTTTACAATAAAACAAGGACTAGAAGCCAGGTCCACAGCACTTTCCCTGACATTATAATTCCCTCTTATTTATAATTTTAGTACAGAGAATTTTATTCTTTAAACAGATACTTTAGTGAGAGCTTGCTATATTTGGCAATTTGGTTAAAAATAAAGAATTTAAGCAGCAGAAAATGTACCCTATGATGCTACAATTCATTCAGCAAATAAGAACTAAAATGCAATGTATGATAGTGACTTATCAAGGCCAGGTGATTAGGGCAAGTGCTGTAACAGTTTGGAAATACAGAGATTTCTGGAAGGTTTTCTCTAGAGAAGCCACTAAAAGTCCTGTATGAAATAATCCGTGGCGGTTGGTTAGTGCTCAAACAGGCAGGAACAAGGAAAACATTTAAGACTGAGGAGCGGGCCGGGCATGGTGGCTCACGCCTGTAATCCCAGCACTTTGGGAGGCTGAGGCGGGTGGATCACAAGGTCAAGAGATCGAGACCATCCTGGTCAACATGGTGAAACCCCGTCTCTACTAAAAATACAAAAAATCAGCTGGGCATGGTGGCACATGCCTGTAATCCCAGCTACTCAGGAGGCTGAGGCAGGAGAATTGCCTGAACCCAGGAGGCGGAGGCTGTGGTAAGCCGAGATCACGCCATTGCACTCCAGCCTGGGTAACAAGAGCGAAACTCCGTCTCAAATAAAATAAAATAAAATAAAAAGACAGAGGAGCACTTGAGCCAGGCCAGAGGTGGAATTGTGTGGGGCTCTAGAGAGGACAGAGTTATACAACAGATGATAAGCCATGCTATGTTTCAGAAATGAGTGAGTAGATTGAATTTATTGGTTTTTTTTTTCAAATAACCTCGCATTTCCAATGATCCAGTATTTCATGTTCCTGCTAGAAGCCTCTTGTTGTGCTGTGTAGGAGGAAAAAGAGCACCAGGAACAGCCCTGCTCCAGTGGAGGAAGAGCAAATCATCTTTAAGTTCCTCTTTTTCAGAGACTCGGAAATTAATCAAGTATTCTTTGTGGTCAAGAAGGGGAAGAACATTGGCTTTTTAAGGGACCTGAAGTGCTATTTACCATGGCTTCTTCCCTAGTTATTCTCCATTTAAATCATCTGTTCTTTTTCTAGGACCAGCCACTGTTGAAGCATGAGCTCCCAGCAGCAGAAGCAGCCCTGCGCCCCACCCCCTCAGCTCCAGCAGCAGCAGGTGAAACAGCCTTGCCAGCCTCCACCCCAGGAGCCATGTATCCCCAAAACCAAGGAGCCTTGCCACCCCAAAGTGCCTGAGCCCTGCCAGCCCAAGGTTCCAGAGCCCTGCCACCCCAAGCTGCCTGAGCCCTGCCCTTCAACAGTCACTCCAGCACCAGCTCAGCAGAAGACCACGCAGAAGTAATGTGGTCCACAGCCACGCCCTGGAGGAGCCGGCCACCAGATGCTGAATCCCCTATCCCATTCTGCTTATGAGTCCCATTTGCCTTGCAATTAGCATTCTGTCTCCCCGAAAAAAGAATGTGCTATGAGGCTTTCTTTCCAGCACGCTCTGAGTCTCTGAATGAAGCTGAAATCTTAGTACCAGAGCTAGTTTTCAGCTGCTCACAATTCATCTGAAGAGAGACTTAAGATGAAAGCAAACGATTCAGCTCCTTTATACCCCCATTAAATTCACTTTCAGTTCCACTCTTGACTGTGTGTCGTTGACTCTACAACTTCATTCCTTTCCCTCATGAAACAGGAGCTATACGCAGAGCTGGGTTGGTGAAGAAGGGCTTTGTCCAGAAGGCATCTGATGCTCACACTAGGAGGGTGGGGGAGCTGCCCCACCAAGCATTCCTGGGCTGCCTATGGGAGGCTGTGCAATGCCACCTAGAGGCTGTTGCTTTAAGCATGCAGGGCTGGAGCAGGGCTCTCTCTTGCAACTCGGTGAGTCACGCCAGAATTTACTTAGCACCTGTCTAAGCTGACCCTGACTCACTAATACTGAATGCCTTCTCTCTAAATCTGGCTTTTAGACTGCTAACTTATTCAGCCAATTTGTTTCTTTCATGTGATGTTGTTCCTACATACGCTAACCTGCTTCTTCTCACTCATTTCTCTCTGATACCTACAACCTAGATTTCCAAACACATCCAAAGACACACAGACTCCGTTCCTTATCTCAATTAGTCATTGCTAGTCTCTGAGTGCCAACTCTGGACCAGAAACAGAATAAGGGGGATTTGTGGTGCTTGTCAGGGGCATTTACAGTGTCCTCGAGGGATGTACTTCATTCCCTACCCCACCCCTCATTCAAACACACATACACACATATACAACCACACACAGGAGATCTGGAGTCCTCACAGAGTAACGCACAAAAGCTAATCCAGTTTAGAGACTGCTTCTTTCACATAGGTGGGAACCACGGAAGCTAGAACTGTAAAACCCACTCCCACTCATCTCCCTACAGTATCAACGTGTTTCAAGTCAGATTTTAAAAGACAGAATTATCGACAGTGTACTCATATATATGTGTATGTATATTTATATTGATAGAAAAAGTTACTTATGTTTGTAATTGGGAGACAAAGCAAGTTGTTCTGTAGCAGTATAAAAGAGATTTTTTTCTTAGGTTGGAAAATGAAATAATAAAAAAATTGCATGCCATTGGTATAACTCAAGAAATTGTGATACTTTTGATCACGGCATTTTTACTTGATTGCGTTATTTAAAATTACAAAGCCCATATGAAAAATGTTTATCCTAAAAGTTTTATTACCCTAAAGGTTTTTTTGTTTAATTAGTAGGTAAAATCTACCATCATATCCAAGTATAAGTGCTTCCTAGCACCAAACCAATTAGCCAAGCAGAAAAAAAAAGTTGTAATCATATGCTAGTATTAGTTAGCATAGGTTCGCTTCTATAACAAACACCCCCCTATATTGTTAGAACTCCATCAAGTAAAAGTTATTTTCCACTCATGTAAAAATCCAATATAGGTTAGTAAACTCTTTTTTCTGCATAGTCATGAAGAGACACAGTCTCACTATCTCTGAGTGCTGTGCCCTATAACCCAAGCACAAGAACAGGAAATAGACTGAATATAGAGAAGATTCCCCAGGGAACTTATCCACTTGGAAAGAGAAATGGCATGCCTAACCTCAGTTCTTATTGATTTGTGTAGAACTTGGTCACATAGCCCTATCTACCTCACAAAGTTAAGAAACGTAGTTTACTGATGTGCTCAGAAAGACACAGATTTGGGTGACCTCCTCAAGCTTCAGCCACAGAAAAACCTTGTTCTAAAATATCCATCTGTTCCTTTTGTCTCATAAGCAGAACACAATCCTCCAAGAAAAAAAAAAAACCTTTTGGTACCTGCAAGTTCAAAATCTGGGCTCTCTAGATGACGTGAACTTATCTCCATCATGTCTTCCTATGGCTCCTTTTGTTCAGAAAATTATGAAACAAACAAACGGGCCATTTTTCCTATGACTCAGCATCCAATGTCAATGCAGATACAGGAAAACTAAATCAAAACTACCCTGTGCAAAGGAAGATAATGGTGACACATGGCAGCCACTGGGCCTTAGTACTCTGAAATCCAACTGGGCAGGCATTGTGAAGCCACACTCTTCCCATTCCAATATACCAGAAGTGGTAGAAGTTCCTTTTAAGCTGTTGATTCTGTTCTCTGGAAGGAACTCCTTTTAACTCTGCTATTCACTTTTTTGCCATAGGGAGAATTATCCCTTTTTTATACTATTCTCTATAATCAAACCTGAAGTGTGCACTGTGGACTATGCCCTTCTTGGTTAGGTAACTTTGCAGTTCACTTTTCTTTTAAAAATTTTTTGTTATTTTTTTCTTTTCTATAGTTTCAACTTTTATTTTAGATTCAGGAGGTTTGTTTCTGTGTTCCCACCCAAATCTCATGTGGAACTGTAATCCTCAATGTTGGAGGAGGGGCCTGGTGGAGGTGATTGGATCATGGGGGCAGACTTCCCCCTTGCTGTTCTCATGATAGCGAGTGAGCTCTCACAAGATCTTGTTGTTTAAAAGTGTGTAGCACTTCCACCTTTACTCTTGTCCTGCTCTGTCACGTGAAGATGTGCCTGCTTCCTTTTTGCCTTCTGCCATAATTGTAAGTTTCCTGAGGCCTTCCCAGCCATGCTTCCAGTACAGCCTATGGAACTGAGTCAATGAAACCTCTTTTCTTTCTAAATTACCCAGTCTCAGATAGTTCTTTATAGCAATACAAGAATGGACTAATACAGGGGTATACACTTGTAGGTTTGTTACAAGGGTGTATTGTGTGATGCTGAGGCTTGACTATGAATAAGCCATCACCCAAATAGTGAGCATAGAACCCAACAGGTAGTTTTTCAGCCCTTAACCCCTTCCATTTCTTCCCTCCTCTATTAGTCCCCTGTGTCTATTGTTGCCATCTTTATGTCCATGAGTATCCAATGTTCAGCTCCCATTTGCAAGTGAGAACGTGTGATATGTAGCTTTCTGTTCTCACATTAATTTGCTTAGGATAGTGGCCTCCAACTCCATCCATGTTACTGCAAAGAACATGATTTCATTCTTTTTCATGGCTGTGTAACATTCCATGGTGTATATGTACCACATTTTCTTTATCCAATTCACTGTTGATGGGCACCTAGGTTGATTCCATGACTTTGCTATTGTGAATAGTACAGCAATAAACATACAAGTGGATGTGTCTTTTTGTTAGAATAATCTATTTTCTTTTGTATATATACCCTGTAATGAGATTGCTGGGTGAAATGGTAGCTCCATTTTAAGTTCTTCGAAAAATCTCCAAACTGCTTTCCACAATGGCTGAACTAATTTACATTCCCATCAATAGTGTATAAAAGTTCTCTCTTCTCCACAGTCTTGCCAGCAACTGTTGTTTTTTTCCTTTTTAAATAATAGCCATCCTAACTGGTGTGAGACAGTATCTCATTGTGATTCTGATTTACATTTCTGTGGTGATTAGTGATGTTGAACATTATTTCATGTTTTTTGGTCACTTCTGTATCTTCTTTTGAGAAGTGTCTGTTCATGTTTTTTGCCCACTTTTTAATGTGATTATTTGGTTTTTGCTTGTAGTGTTGTTTAAGATCCTTATGGATTCAGGATATTAGACGAAGAGGCTCTTTCATTTAGTTGGGTCCTACTTGTCAATTTTTAGTTTTGTTACAATTGTTAAGAAATTGGTCATAAACTCTTTCCCAAAACCAGTGTCTAGAATGGTGTTTCCTAGGTTTTTTCTAGGATTCTTATATTTTGAGGACTTACATTTAAATCTTTAATTCATCTTGAGTTAATTTTTCAGATGGTGAAAGATAGAGGTCCAGTTTCATTCTTCTGCACATGGCTAGCCAGTTAGCCCAGCACCATTCATTTAATAGAGAGTTCTTTCCCTATTGCTCATTTTTGTTGACGTTGTCAACAATTAGATGGCTGTAGGTGTGCAGCTTTATTTCTGGGTTCTCTATTCTGTTTCATTGGTCTCTGTGTCTGTTTTTGTACCAGTACCATCCTGTTTTGGTTACTATAGCTTTATAGAATAGCTTAAAAGCAAGTAATGTGATTCCTTGTTCTTTTTGTTTAGGATTGCTTTAGCTATTTGAACTCTTCTTTTGGTTTCATATGAATTTTAGAATAGGTTTTTCTAATTCTGTGAAAAATAGCATTCATAGTTTGAAAGGAATAATGTTGAATCTGTTGATTGCTTTGGGCAGTATGGCCATTTAACAATGTGCAAAATCAGTAACATTTGTATACATCAATGATGTTCAAACTGAGAGTCAAATCAAAAACAGAATCCTATTTACAATGGCCACACACAAAAAAAATAACTAGGAATACATAGAATCAAGGAGGTGAAAGGAAGAACAAGAACATAAAACATCTCTACAGGGAGAACTGTAAAACACTGCTGAAAGAAATCATAGATAACACAAACAAATAAAAAAGTTTCATGTTCATGGATTGGAAGAATGCAGTTCACTTTCTAACTAAGTGTCATTTAAAGATCTTGGAAAGCTGTTTTGCTTCATTTCATTTTATTTTAAGATCTTGCTTGTGGTGGACTTTGGAAACATGATTCCTCAAAAATTTAGTAGACTTCTAATCTGTTTGCTCCTAGCCAGTTCTATATGCTAGTAACTATACCTACATTTCTTTCACAGATGAAATTCTTGTGCTTATCTTATTTATTGCTTCCTTTTTCCATGTCTTTCTTCCTTTACTGTGGCTCCTTTGACACTATTTGGAAAAATAAACTTAGGTGGGATGACATCAAAACTTAATCTAATCTTAAGTGCAAACCTGAGTTTTGATGAACTTTTGTCCCTCAAAATCACTCTGGATTTTATCTCTTCAGATTTTTGGTTTCCCTCTATTCTCTCACATATATGTTTACAAAAGAGCCCATTTTCTTTGTTTTTAAAATACCTTTATTGACACAGAATTTACATACCATAAAATTCATCCTTTTGAAGTGTATATTCAGTAGTCCTTCATACATTCACAGTTCATGCAATTATCAACACTATCTATTTTCAGAACCCTTTAATCACTCCTCCAAATAACTCCATACTGATGAGTTGTTAATCCTCATTCCCCTGCCCCCAGACCCCTAGAAACCACTACTCTACATTCCGTTTCTAAAAATTTGCCTATTCATGACATTTCATATAAATAGCATTATACAATATGTGGTCCTTTGTATCTGACTTCTTTAATTTAGCATAATATTTTATTTTATTCATTTATTTATTTTTTATTTTTATTTTTATTTTACTTTAGGTGCATACTATATCTGGCATTTCTCCCCATGTTATCCCTCCCCACCCCCCTCTGTCCCTCCCCTAGCCCCCCTCCAACTGCCCTCAGTGTAATGCTCCTCTCCCTGAGTCCACATGTTCTCATTGTTCAACACCCATCTATGAGTGAGAACATGTGCTGTTTGGTTTTCTGTTCTTATGTTAGTTTGCTAAGAATGATGGTTACCAGATTCATCCAAGTCCCTGCAAAGGACACGAACTCATTGTTTTTAATGGCTGTGTAGTATTCCATGGTGTATATGTGCCACATTTCCTTTGTCCAGTCTATCATTGATGGGCATTTGGGTAGGTTCCAGGTCTTTGCTATTGTAAACAGTGCTGCAATGAACATACATGTGTATGTGTCTTTATAGTAGAATGATTTATAGTTCTTTTGGTATATACCCAGTAATGGGATTGCTGGGGCAAATGGAATTTCTATTTCTAGATCCTTGAGAAATCACCACACTGTCTTCTACAATGGTTGAACTAATTTACACTCCCACCAACTGTGTAAAAGTGTTCCTATTTCTCCAAATCCTCTCCAGCATCTGTTGTCTCCAGATTTTTTAATGATCACCATTCTAGCTGGCATGAGACGGTATCTCAATGTAGTTTTGATTTGCATTTCTCTAATGACCAGTGATGATGAGCATTTTTTCATGTTTGTTGGCCTCATATATGCCTTTTTTTGAAAAGTGTCTGTTCATATCTTTCACC
Source organism: Sapajus apella (assembly GCF_009761245.1). Classification (NCBI taxonomy): domain Eukaryota; kingdom Metazoa; phylum Chordata; class Mammalia; order Primates; family Cebidae; genus Sapajus; species Sapajus apella. The sequence continues at coordinate 2,489,239 of NW_022437088.1, read as the reverse complement.
GACTTTTGAATGGGGTTGTTTGTTTTTTTCTTGTTTATCTGTTTTAGTTCTTTGTATATTCTGGATATTAGCCCATTGTCAGATGTGTAGATTGCAAAAATTTTTTCCCATTCTGTTGGTTGCCGATTGGCTCTAATGACTGTTTCTTTTGCTGTACAGAAGCTCTGAATTTTAATTAGATCCCATTTGTCTATCTTGGCTTTTGTTGCTATTGATTTTGGTGTTTTAGTAATGAAGTCCTTGCCGATGCCTATGTCCTGGATGGTTTTGCATATGTTTTCTTCTAGTGTTTTTATGGTGTTAGGTTTTATGTTTAAATCTTTAATCCATTTGGAGTTAATTTTAGTGTAAGGTGACAGTTAGGGGTCCAGTTTCTGCTTTCTGCACATGGCTAGCCAGTTATTTCAACACCATTTATTAAACATGGAGTCCTTTTCCCATTGCTTGTTTTTGTCAGGTTTGTCAAAGATCAGATGGTTGTAGATGTATGATGTTACTCCTGAAGCCTCTGTTCTGTTCCATTGGTCTATGTCTCTGTTTTGGTACCAGCACCATGCTGTTTTGATTACTATGGCCTTGTAGTATGGTTTGAAGTCTGGCAGTGTGATGCCTCCAGCTTTGTTCTTTTTGCTTAGAATTGACTTGGCTATGTGGGCTGTCTTGTGATTCCATATGAAGTTTAAAGTGGTTTTCTCCAGTTCTGTGAAAAAGGTCATTGGTAGCTTGATGGGAATAGCATTGAATCTACAAATTACTTTGGGCAGTATGACCATTTTCACGAAATTGATTCTTCCTAACCATGAGCATGAAATGTTTTTCCATCTGTTTGTGCCCTCTCTTATTTCGTTGAGCAGTGGTTTGTAGTTCTCCTTGAAGTGGTCCTTTACGTTCATTGTTAGTTGTATTCCTAGGTATTTTATTCTCTTTGTAGCAATTGTGAATGGGAGTTTGATCTTGATTTGGATCTCTGTTAGTCTGTTATTGGTATATAGGAATGCCGGTGATTTCTGTACATTGATTTTGTATCCTGAGACTTTACTGAAGTTGCTTATCAGTTTGAGAAGATTTTGGGCTGAGAAAATGTGGTCTTCTAAATATACAATCATGTCATCTGCAAATAGAGACAGTTTGACTTCCTCCTTTCCTAACTGAATACCATTTATTTATTTTTCTTGCCTGATTGCTCTGGCTAGAACGTCCAATACTTTATTGAATAGGAGTGGTGAGAGAGGACATCCTTGTGTAGTGCCTGATTTCAAAGAGAATTCTTCCAGCTTTTGCCCATTCAATATTATATTGACTGTGGGTTTGTCATAATGGTTTTTATGAGTTTATGATACATTCCATCGATACCTAGTTTATTGAGGGTTTTTAGCATGAAGGGCTGTTGAATTTTGTGGAAGGTCTTCTCTGCCTCTATTGAGATAATCATGTGGTTTTTGTCTTTGGTTCCATTTATGTGATGGATTATGTTTATGGACTTGCATATGTTGAACCAGCCTTGCATCCCTGGGATGAAGCCTACTTGATCATGATGGATAAGCTTTTTGATGTGCTGTTGCAATCAGTTTGCCAGTATTTTATTAAAGATTTTTTGTCAATGTTCATCATGGATATTGGCCTGAAGTTTTCTTTTTTAGTTGAGTCTCTGCCAGGTTCTAGTATCAGGATGATGTTGGTCTCATAAAATGAGTTAGAGAGGATTCCCTCCTTTTGTATTGTTTGATACAGTTTCAGAAGGAATGGAACCAGCTCCTCTTTGTATGTCTGGTAGAATTCGGTTGTGAACCTGTCTGGACCCGGACTCTTTTTGGTTGGTAGGCTATTGATTGCTGCCTCTACTTCAGCCCTTGTTATTGGTCTATTCAGTGTTTCAACTTACTCCTGGTTTAGCCTTGGTAGAGTACAAGTGTCCAGGAATTTATCCATTTCTTCTTGGTTTACTGGTTTATGTGCATAGAGCTGTTTGTGGTAATCTCTGATAGTAGTTTACATTTCTGTGGGATCAGTGATGATGTCCCCTCTATCTTTTTTTATTGCATCTATTTGATTCTTCTCTCTCTTCTTTGTTATTAGTCTGGCTAGCAGTCTGTCTATTTTGTTGATCTTTTTAAAAAACAGCTCCTGGATTTATTGATTTTTTTGAAGGGTTCTTTGTGTCTCTATCTTCTTCAGTTCAGCTCTGATCTTAGATATTTCTTGTCTTCTGCTAGCTTTTGAGTTTTTTTGATCTTCCTCCTCTAGCTCTTTCAATTTTGATGATAGGTGTCAATTTTAGATCTTTCTTTGTTTCTCATGTGGGCATTTATTGCTATAAATTTCCCTCTCGACACTGCTTTAAAGGTGTCCCAGAGATTCTGGTAAGTTGTGTCTTCATTCTGATTGGTTTCCAAGAACATCTTTATTTCTGCCTTCATTTCATTGGTTTTTTTTTTTTTATTGCATTTTAGCTTTTGAGGTACATGTGAAGAACATACAAGGTTGTTGCATAGGTACACACATGGCAGTGTGATTTGCTGCCTTCATCCCCATCACCTATATCTGGCATTTCTCCCCATGCTATGTCTCCCCAACTCCCCACACCCCGCTGTCCCTCCCCTATTTCCCCCCTACAGACCCCAGTGTGTGATGCTCCCCTCCCTGTGTCCCTGTGAGCTCATTGTTGAACACCCACCTATGAGTGAGAACATGTGGTGTTGATTTTCTGTTCTTGTGTCAGTTTGCTGAGAATGATGGTTTCCAGGTTCATCCATGTCCCTAAAAAGGACACGAACTCATCATTTTTGATGGCCGCATAATATCCCATGGTGTGTATGTGCCACATTTCCCCTGTCCAGTCTATCATCGATGGGCATTTGGGTTGGTTCCAGGTCTTTGCTATTGTAAGCAGTGCTGCAGTGAACATTCATGTGCATGTGTCCTTATAGTAGAACAATTTATAATCCTTTGGATATATACCCAGTAATGAGATTGCTGGGTCAAATGGAATTTCTATTTCTAAGTCCTTGAGGAATCGCCACACTGTCTTCCACAATGGTTGAACTAATTTACACTCCCACCAACAGTGTAAAAGTGTTCCTATTTCTCCACATCCTCTCCAGCATCTGTTGTCTCCAGATTTTTTAATGATTGCCATTTTAATGACGGCATGAGATGGTATCTCAATGTAGTTTTGATTTGCCTTTCTCTAATGACCAGTGATGATGAGCGTTTTTTCATGTCTGTTGGCCTCATATATGTTTTCTTTTGTAAAATGTCTGTTCATATCCTTCGCCCACTTTTGAATGGGCTTGTTTGTTTTTTTCTTATAAATCTATTTTAGTTCTTTGTAAAATCTGGATATCAGCTCTTTGTCAGATGGGTAGATTGCAAAAATTTTTTCCCATTCTGTTAGTTGCTGATTCACTCTAATGACTGTTTCTTTTGCTGTGCAGAAGCTGTGGAGTTTGATTAGGTCCCATTTGTCTATTTTGGCTTTTGTTGCCAATGCTTTTGGTGTTTTGGTCATGAAGTCCTTGCCTATGCCTATGTCCTGAATGGTTTTGCCTAGATTTTCTTCTAGGGTTTTTATGGTGTTAGGTCTTATGTTTAAGTCTTTAATCCATCTGGAGTTAATTTTAGTGTAAGGTGAGAGGAAGGGGTCCAGTTTCTGCTTTCTGCACATGGCTAGCCAGTTTTCCCAACACCATTTAATAAACAGGGAATCCTTTCCCCATTGCTTATTTTTGTCAGGTTTGTCAAAGATCAGATGGTTGTAGATGTGTAGTGTTACCTCTGAGGCCTCTATTCTGTTCCATTGGTTTTTATCTCTGTTTTGGTACCAGTACCATGCTGTTTTGATTCCTGTAGACTTGTAGTATAGTTTGAAGTCCGGTAGTGTGATGCCTCCAACTTTGTTCTTTTTGCTTAGAATTGACTTGGCTATGCGGGCTCTCTTTTGGTTCCATATGAAGATTAAGGTGTTTTTTTCCAGTTCTGTATAGAAAGCCATTGGTAGCTTGATGGGGATAGCATTGCATCTGTAAATTACTTTGGGCAGTATGGCCATTTTCACAATATTGATTCTCATTTACTCTTTTCGCATACTGGGGAGTCTCTCTTCTTCCCAGCCTATCATAGGCAAGCAGGCTGCCTAATTTCTTTCTTCTTCCTTTCTTTGTTTTAGTATTTCTTATCACTTTCCTGCTGAATTCCAGTGTCTGCTCTGGATCATCTATTTGAAGCATCATTATCTACTCTCTATTATTCTTAGTAATGGAAGTGAATATAATATGCCTTAAGTTAGCCACCTTGAAGCCTCCCTCTTTTAGCACTTTGACTGTAACATCTTGGTCTCTCCCGACCTGCATGGTTTTTGGTGAAAAATCTGCTAATAGTCAAATTATGGGGATTTCCTTATATGTGACTTGAAGCTTTTCTCTTGCTGCTTTTAGGATTCTCTCTTTGTCTTTGACTTTTGCAGTTTGGTTATTATATGATTTGGAGAGGACCACTCTGGTTTGAATCAGTTGGGGAATCTTGAAATTCCTGGGTCTGATGTTCATATTTGTCTCAAGACTTGGAAAGTTTTCAGCTATTGTTTTGCTAAATAGGCTTTTTGTGCCATTCGCTATCTCTTCTTCCCCTGGAATTTTAATAATGTGAATATTTGTTCACTTAATGGTGTCCCGTAAGTCCCATAGACTTTCTTCACTCTTTTTTAATTTTTTTCCTTTAACTGGAAAAAAATTAAAATGATGATTTCAAAAAACTTACCTTCAAGTTCTGAAATTCCTTCGTCTGCTTGATTTAGTCTGTTTAATGCCCTACATTTCTGTGCTCCACATGGGTTTCACCACTTCTGTGCTTTATCCCAGTGCTCTCCTTTAGACACTGTAATCAAAATGTAGTTGGTTACTTGTTTTCGTTTGTTTTTGTGGGGGTGGTGGGAGAACTGGGCATCTCTAGTCATCCATCTTGCTGATATCATTGTTCTCTTGTTAATTTTATTTCTAAATGTTTTATTGTTTTTGGTTCTACTGTAAAAACCGTAAATGTAAAGCCCAAAACTATGGGGGGAAAAAAACCCTAGAAGGAAATCTAGGCAATACCATTCAGGACATAGGCTTCAGCAAAGATTTCATGACAAAAACATCAAAAGCAATTGCAACAAAAGAAAAAATGGACAAATTAGATCTAATTAAACTAAGGAGCTTCTGCACAGCAAAAGAAACTCGTTAGAGTGAACAGACAACCTAAAGAATGAGAGAGAATTTTTGCTGTCTATCTATCTGACAAAGATCTAATATCCAGAATCTGTAAGAAACTTAAAGAAATTTACAAGAAAAAACAAACAACTCCATTAAAAGTGGGCAAAGGACATCAACAGACAGTTGCCAAAAGAAGACATTTATGCAGCCAACAAACATAAAAAAAAGCTCAACATCGCTGATCATCAGAGAAATCCAAATCAAAACTACAATGAGCAAAGGAGAAAATGGGCAGTTGTTTCGTGTGCATTGAGTTTTACTTTTGCAAGATAAAAATGTTCTAGAGATACATCACATAATAATATCAATGTACTTAACATGTCTAAGATAAAAAAATTGTTTTATTTGTGCATAGAAATACAATTGATTTTTTGCATATTGATCTTGTATCCTGTAATCTTGCTGAATTTGTCTGTAAGTCCTAAGTGTGTGTGTGTGTGTGTGTGTGTGTGTGTGTGTGTGTGTGTGT
>NW_022437088.1:2463274-2483511 GCF_009761245.1 Sapajus apella | reverse complement strand
GTGTGTGTGTGTGTGTGTGTGTGTGTGTGTGTGTGTGTGTGTGTTTTATATGTAAGAATTTCTTAGGTCAGCTCTCTATATCTGTGGGTTCTGCATCTGTGCATTCAGCCAACTGCAAATCAAATTTTTTATAAAAGCATCTATGCTAAATGTGTACAGACTTCTCTTTTCTTGTCATTATTTGCTAAAAAATACAGTATAACAACTATTTACATAGCATTTACATTTCATTAAGTATTATGTAATATGTAATCTAAAGATGATTTAAAGTGTGCAAGAGACTGTGTGTAGGTTACATGCAAATATTATGCCATTTTATGTAAAGACTATGAACATCCATGGATTTTGGTATTCATGGGGAATCCTGAAACCAGTCTGCCAGGGATACTGAGGAACAACTGTACAATTGCAAACTATGCAATCCATGAATGACATAGTTTGACATTTTTCTTTGTAATATCAATGTCTTTTCTTTCTTATTTTTTCATAATTGCCCTAACTAGAACTTCCAGTATAACAATCAATAAAAGTGACAAGCATGCACACCTGTATTATTCTTTATCTTAGCGGAAAACATCATTAAGTATGATGACAGCTGTAGGCTTTTCATACATAGCCTTTATCAGATTGAGGAAGTTTCCTGGTATTCCAGGTTCCCTGAGTATTTTTTAATAATAAAGTCAAATGGTTTCTCTTTGTCTATTGAAATGATCATGTGTTTTGCTCTCTTGTTTTTTAGTACGTTGTGCTATGTTGATTGATTACCTATGTTAAACTAACCTTGCATTCTTGGGATAAATCCCTCTAGCTTGTAGTATATAATTTCTTTTATGTTAGTGAACTTGGTTTTCTAGTTTTTGTTAGGGATTTTTCATCTACATCCTTGAAGGATATTTTCTTTCCTTGTGATGTCATTGTCTGGTTTGGTGTCACTGTTTGGTGGCAGGGTAATATTAGCCTAATAGAATGAGTTGGCAAATGTTCCTATCTCTTCTATTTTTAAAACTATTTTTAATTATAGTAAATACAAATAATGTAAAATTTATCATCTTAGCCATTTTTTAGTGTACAGTTCAGTGGTGTTAAGCCCTCCTCTTCTATTTTTTAGAAGAATTTGCAAGGGATTGTTGTTAATTATTCTTTAAATATCTGTTAGAAGAGATTTTTTATAATTTAATAGTTTATTTGAGCAAAGAATAATTCATGAACTGGGCAGACCCTATTAAGATTATAAACTTCTGGTTATCAAAAGTAACAAAATAGTAAATAGGCAATAGGGGAAGATATTTGCAGCACACATAACCAGGAAAATGTTCATGTCCACAATATGTAAAGGACCACAAATTATTCAGTAGAAGACAAACAGCCAAAGGGGGTAAAAAGACTTGAAGAAGCACTTTTCAAAATAAAAAAAACTACTACTTCACTATATTAAAATGACCTATAAACATTTGTAAGGGTGCTTATTTTTACTACCTATAGGGAAATAAAAATTAAAGCCAAAAAGAAATGATAGCACACACCCACCAAAAGAGCTAAAGTTAAGAAAACTGACAATACCAATTGCTATTAGGAGAAGCACCGGGAGTTATCACAAAAGGCTGAGTGATTAAATTGATAGAGCCAGTGAGAAAAATTGTGTAACAATATATGCTAAGGTTACACTTAATACCATGACTAGGGATTTCACTCCTAAATATATGCCTATGTTAGGCAAAATAAGCAAGAGGCCATTAGCCTGAGACTGTCTCCATAATTTGAGTTCCCACATTAAAAAGCACAACCTAACTTAGTAGTATTTTTTGTAACTAATAGCCAGGCTTCAGCCAATCACAAAGAGCAGAGCTTCAGGCAATCGTAGGTATCCAGTTAATCAGACTGTGCCTAAATAAGACAAATGCCTCATCACAGCATGCCTAAATAGACCAGGTGCCTAGCTGTTGTCAGGCAAGTGATTTCTCAGTTTTGCTCCTCTGTTCATCCTATAAAAGCTTGCCACTCATGCTGCTCTCTGATCCTCTTCTGGTTCTGACTGCTACCCAATTAATGAATCATTCTTTGCTCAAATAAACTCTATTAAATTTTTATATATACATGGCATGATTGAGCAGTAAAGCCATCTAAGCCTGGGCTTTTCTTGGTGGGAAATTTTTTTATTAATGAAATATCTTTATCATATATATCCAGATTTTTTATTACTTTATGAGTCATTTTTGATAGTGTGTATCTTTCCAGGAATTTATCCATTTTTTCTATGTTATATTATTTGTTGTTGTACATAGCTGGGAGTCACAGGTTCTTTTGAAATCTTTTTTATTTCTGAAAGGTCAGGAGTGATGTCCACCATAAACTGCTGATTTTAGAACTCTGAATCTTCTGTTTTTCTTAGTCAACCTTAGTTGTACTTTTGTTAATCTCTTTAAAGAACTAAATTTTGATTTATTGATTTCCTCTATTGGTTTTCTGTCCTTATTTTCTGCTTTAGTCTATTATTTCCAGCCTCTTCACTTGCTTTAGGTTTAGTTTGCTCTTTGTCTCAAAATGCTAAGTGGTTATTGTGAGATCTTTTTTATTTCTTCAAATTCCTTTTTACCATCTTCTTTTTAGATATAGTTATTACAGCCATAAATATCCCTCTACACACTGTTTTACCTGCATTCTATTTTTTAACTTTTATTTTAGGTTCAGGGGTACATGTGCTGGCTTGTTATATATTATGTGTCATGGATGTTTGAAGTACAGATTATTTTGTCACCCATGTGATAAGCATAGTGCCCAATTCTTTTTCAATCCTCACCCTCGTCACACCCTCCCTGGTGTCTGTTGTCTCCTTTGTGTCCATGCGTACTCAATGTTTAGCCCCTAGCTGTAAGTGAGAACACATGATATTACGTTTTCTGTTTCTGATTTCATTGGCTTAGCATAACGGCTTCCATTTCCATCCACGTTCCTGCAACAGACATGATGTCATTTTTTATGGCAGTGTAGAATTCATAATGTATATTTTTACCACATTTGCAAAAACCTCTCTGCCATTGATGGGCATGTAGCTTGATTCCATGTCTTTGCTATGGTGAATATTGCTGTGATGGATATACACATGCATGTGTCTTTATGGTAAAATAATTTATATTCCAGTAGTGAGATTGCTGGGTCAAAGTGTAGTTCTGTTTTAATGATGATGTACTGCTGCTAATAGACTACTATAAAATGAGTAGTAATGATGTGTCAGCTGAATTCCTGCTACTAATTCCATTTTATGCCTAAGATAAATTTGTGATATAAATATTATTTTCCACATTTTGCAATAAAGAGATTAAAATTCTGATTGAATTGTTCCTCAAATCAGTCAAAAACTAAGGAAAATTAAAGGGTTTAAAATGATAAGAAAATAATCTTTGATATGGCCCAAAATTCAGATAACAATAATTGTGAGGTCCTGCCTATGGATGAAAGAAAGATGGAAATAAACCCAAATGATTGTATAATATTGCTAATAAAGCAGATTCAAAATGAAACAAAAGATCCATTCACAAATATATATGCAAAGATGATTTATTCAAGGAGTGAAAGAAAAGTGACAATGGCACAGGTAGGGGAAGCTCATGCCCAGGTGACAGACAGACACAGAACACATCAACAGAATTCCCTGATGGTTCCCAGAGATAGAGTTGCTGCTCTTTCTTCCAAAGCTGTGAAAGCTGGCACAGCTGAGGATTTCCTTTCCTCAGCTCCACCTGGACAGTGGCAGTATGGCAGACTCAGAAAGGAAACATTTTGCTGTCAGGGATCATCACAGGCAGATCACAGGCTAAGGGGAAAGAAGCTCCCTGTGTATCCATGGTAGGCTTTGATGAGAAGATGCAGGTGAAGCTGTGGAACAAGATGAGCCAATTATCCTTATCCTTTCATGATCCTGATGAATCCTGAAGCTGTTACTTGCTCTTGGGTGGATACTTCTGCTGGCAGGGGGGAGAAGGTGGCACAGGAGGACATTTCGGCTGCCACTGCTGAGGTGGGCAGGGCTCTGGACACTTTGGTGGTGGGCAGGGCTCAGGGCACTTCGGGGGTGGACATGACTCTGGGCACTTTGGCGTGGGGCACACAGGAGGTGGCTGGCAGGGCTGCTTACACTGCTGCTGTTGATAAGACATCCTGCTGGAGTTTCAGAATCTGAAAGAAATGATATGACAGTGTTCACAGGAAGGGACTCCTGCAGAGAGAGAAGCCAAAGCTTACATAACACCATGGGATATTATTTCTCCAATTTCCAAAAATTTATTTAAACTCTTAATTGCCTTTTAATGACTCTCTCATTTCTCTCTTCCACTTTAGCAAACTGCTTCATTGGCCCTGGGAAATCCTGTGTTTTCTCATACAATTTTTCCAAAGAAAATATCTTTGCAGTAATGAGCCAAGCATGTTTTCTCTGTGAAAATTCCACCTTCAGGAAAGGCAGTGACACGTTCAGATACCATGGGCAATCTCACAAGCCACTTCTACCACCGTTATCTGTCGTAAAGTTCCAGTGGGTTGACTTGAGCATGGAACAAAGGGCTGTGTGGGATGGATTGAAGGCTCTTGCGCCTGTTAAGTCACAAACATTTGAAAAGGACACCAAGAAAACATGAGGAAAAAAATACTTTGTTCTTTTTTCTTCTCCAAATCAAAACTTTCCTATTAATGTCTCTGACCATATAGACACCTCACTGTATACAAGAAACAAACTTAAATAGCATCATTGTACTCTAATTCTAAATTTCCATCTACTAAGTAGCATCAAACCCATGGTCACAGAATTGTATCAACCAAACTTGCTGATAACCGATTAAATTCAACATTTCAGGGCACAAAAAACAGAGGAACTCAAGGAAGCAGACTCACCAGGTTCTCCAAAGCAGATCGGTGCTGGGATACCAGGAGTTTAGGAGTCGCGCAGCAGGGAATCTCTTTATAGGGCCTGCTGCCCCACCCACTGGGAAGTGGAACTCCCTAAAACTGGGCTGGTCCAGCAATGTCCCAACTAAAATGCAAATGTATCCTTAGCTGGCATGAGAGGGATTCTGAAACTAGGAAATATCCTGGTCTGGGATCTCCCCGCTGAGTTAAGGGCTCATGACTCACAGAGGACCTGCCTTGGCGCTCAGTTTCAGTGACTTACATTAGAGAGAAAATTGGGGGATTCTCTAACTGCTTGTCAAGGGCTCTCTTGATTAGGAACAGTTATCCCTTCCTATCTTAACTCCCCTGAATCCTAAAACTTCCCGCCCTGATCCACTTTGGCTGAATGCCGTATTGCTGTACACGAACCCAAGTCTGCCTCTACTTTCCTTGTACAATTGGCCAACGTGCTAGAAGGAAGGAGAGACCTAACAAAGGCCTGAACTGGGCCTGGCATTTTCTTTGCTGAGTTCCATGACGACAGGAAGGTCACATCAACTCCCTGGGATTATACACAGGGGAGAAAAATGCTTACCTCTGGGTTTGTAGGCTGATCGCATGTGCTATCCGCTGACCCTGTTCAAGACAGAAATTTTCTTTGCCACCTTTCTTGCATAAACCCCAGATTTTTACCTATATTCCTTTCCTCTTTGAAGCTGTCGTCTACACCACATTTGTAGCTTCTACACCACATTTGTAGAGGCACTTGCATCCCAGGACAGATTCCAGAGTGAGATCTAGTCTCCCCAGCATGTTTGCTACTTGCTGCCATCAAGGATGTGAACTACAGCCTTTTCATTTATAAAAGGTAGTGGAGACAAGGAAGCCAAAGTTACAAGCATTCACCAAAATCTATGCATGGAAGCATGCCTATGTGGTTCCCTGTGAGCATCCTATAGAGAACAAGGTGCATAGACTCACATTATCATATATAAATAATTAGAAGTAGGTTTGCAGAGTAAGGAAAGTCAGAGCACTTGAAGTCTGAAATCAGGGGGAAAATACAAATGAAGGGTGGTCTAATATGTATTCTTTCTCTCTATTTCCAAACAGGTTTTACATGTTTCTCAGTGCTTTTTAATTTGTTTGCATGTTCTTTTTTCATCTTTTCCATAAATCTTCTAGTCCCACAAATTGCTAGATTATCAACTCACACCCCAATGTACACCTCTCATCTGTCTATGTTGGTAAACACTGTTCACTTAACACATATGTTGTCAATGCATTTAGTGCATTGAGAAACAGATTTTCAAAATTGTTCTTTCACATCTTTCTTAAATGCTTCCTGCAATCAGTGAGGCTTTCTAAATATTGTATATTAAGCCTTTAAAATGATGTTACTGGAGCTTCCTTATATGGACCATTAATCAGGAAGCTTTCCAAGAAAAGTGGTTTTATAAGTGAATAAGAAGAAAGGAGAAAGAGGAAGAGGAAAGACTCAAAATCACTGGAGCAGTCACCAGCTATGCTCTAGGAAAGGCAGGAGTGCTGAATCAACCCAGCATCATCTCCTTCAGTTAAGCAGGTTAGGTACCCAGAACAGCTGTTGATCCTGTCAGTAAGGAAGGGCTTGGCCAAGATCATCACCAGCCAAGACATTACAAAAATAGAGCCATTGTGTCAGCACCATGAGGCCAGGTGTTTACAAATGGTGTTCTCACAAAATGCTCCCTATAGACTATTATACATGCCAAGCATTTCGCTGGGCCAAGTAAAGGGCCTGTATGCAATAGGTCCCCTACTACTACCCGAGAGCCTCACATCACATCTAAAACATAAATCCATAGAGAAATGTCTGACTTCTACCACGCAAAATTGAAGAATTTACTGCCAAATGAGATCACTGTGTGACATAATACAGTTGGGTCACACCCTGAGACTCCCCTTCTGAGGACACCCCACTCAAACATGCTGCTTATCACGGCAGTGCAGGCACCAGAGTGGCAGCAGCCCTAGTGCACCCAGGATCTCAAACAGGGTCACCTTACGAGTTGAGGTGGTGAACTTGAAACTCACAGTTCCACACAGATAAGCTACATGAAGAACAGCCACCACGTGAAGAGGCAGCTAACAGGCACAGTTTCCCCAAGTTAGGGCATCCAGGCCCTCAGACAGCGAGCCCGGCATATTTCACACACACACACACACACACACACACACACACACACACACACACACACACCAGGGGCTTTATTTATCTATCATCTATCTTCATGTCTAAAGAGCTTAGCTTTATATTCCTTAAGAGTCTGATAGCATTAGATTCGTTCCTGTTACTTCTACTTCCTAATTTTCTAGGGGATCAATAAGTATGAATGATTAGTACCTAAAAATGACAGGAAAGAACAAAAACTTTTATTTGGTCTAATACTTGATTTAACATGTTATCTCACATTTTACTATGATACTTTCCACAAAACGAAGCAGTGCTGGAAAATGAAGATTTAAAATTAAATATGTTTAAAAAATTAAGAAACAGGAATGATGGTAAAATATTCTTTTTATGTTCCACGAAATGGTAACTGCGAGTCCCCACACATATCTGCCTTCTGCTTTCATCTCTGAATGGAAGGCGTAGTCTCCATTGTCTTTCCATAATTCAATGAATCAGGTAGAATATGGGAGAATTCTGAAGATCATTAAGAAGGATATTTTGGAAGATTACTTAACATTTTAAAACACTCAAATTCTACTAAAAACTTATGTAAGCCATGATGATATTTTCATTAACATATATTTAGTTAATGTTAGGCAATATATAAAAACATATTAAATGTGATTATATTTGGCTGGTATAATTAGAGATGGTGTTTATTTTCTTGTTTTACTTTTCAAAATATTCCCCAAATGTTACCTATTACTGAGTAAGTAATCTTAAAATTCTACTTTGAAAAGCTGGCAACAGACAAGCCTGTCTATTGCTTAATTAGTGAGATAACAGTCTTCCTTCTTTTCAGTGTTTTTGGCCAGACACTAAAGCTGGGGCCGGATGTAAGTAGAAGTTATTTTTATTGTTATAGCTCTACATTTGATCACGTCCCTTCTAAAATCTCTCTTGAAGAAAACTCCAACAATAATCCCCAACCTCATAGCATTGACATATACACACAGAAGCCACAGACACTCCATAGCCGTATGTATCTATGAAATGATTCACCAGAATTGGGAGATCATACCGTGGTAAAAAGAAGTCAGGAATGAGTTTGTCCACTAACCAAGAGCCAGGTGGATAGAAAGCATAAATTGGCCATAATCTGATGAAATTGGAAGAAATGGATAATCAGTAGGACAGGGAGTAAAGATAATAGAACATAGTGATAGCAATAGTGTGTGCCACTAAACTGTCGTGAGAAAACAATTAAACCAGAGCCTGCATGTAAAGTACTTAGCACAGGCTACAGATAGTACTCCAAATACTAAAGTAACACATTGCTAATGGAAGAGATAGGAGCAAAATATCGAATTCATTTATGGTTCAGAAAGTTGTTTGCTTCACCTTTAAGAGCTTTTATATTGTCTTTATTTTAACTGCGTGCCACCGTTTTTAGGAGAAAACAAATGCAAATATATGATTTGAATGAAGTGTGCAGAAACAATAAGATGGGATGATTTTGACACTTATCCTGTGTGATGAAAATGAGAGTTAATCTAAGCAGAAATTTAGAGCAAAGGATAGAAAACAGATACTTCAATTGTTCCTTGTTGTTTGGACTCTCTAAGACTTTCCTCTGGATTCAGTTTATATAAGAAAATAAGTCTAAGTACAATAAATAGCAATATGCCAATTTGTTCATGTGTAAAATAAATAGTATTTACAGATATTTAGCATTCTCTGTGAAAAATATATATAATGTTACCTCCCATTTAGTTTGCTGTTACTGTGGTTAGCTGTGTAGGACAATGAAAACATTGCTCATTTAAATATCACATTCCTTCTGGTAGGAAATAACCTAAATTTTAGGCTAAATCCTTATAAGAGACTGAATAGTTCATTAGCACTAACCTTCCCAAAGTGAATAGACCCTATATATTCTACTTTCATTTTCTCTATATCAGTGTATTTAAGAGCATAATTTCAAGAGCTATTAGTAATATAAGCTACTCCTGTATGCTTAGTGTCAATGAGATTAAGAAGGGTAAGTGGTAAATGATGGAATAAATCAGATACTTCTCCTTATAAAAATCTTTTCAAGATAGTGAATGTGCATAAGTTATGGTCTCCCTCCAAAAAAGTCAAAAAGGAAAACAAAGAAACACAGACAAAATTGTGAAAAAAATTTGGAGAGAAAAAACTGTTTGACTCTAACATATAAGACAAGAGATCTGAATTCTACTGTAAGTGGGAGAAAGGTTACATAAAACAGAAACGTTATGAAAAAAGTAAAAACCAATTCACAACTTTAAAGAAATAAACATAATTTTATGCTATGATTCAGCAAAAGCTCATTCAAAAATTGATCTAACAGATTTCAAGCTGCATTCAAATGATTATAGCAGTTTTATTCATAATCTCCAAGATCTGTGATCTACCAAGATGCCCTTTAATAATTACATTGATAAACTGTGGTGCATCACATCCAAGCAAGCACTGGAATACTATGCAGTGATAACATGGAATGACCTATCAAGACTCATGAAGACATGGCTGAATTTTAAATGCAAGTTGATAAGTAAAAAAAAAAAAAAAAAAAAAAGTCATTCTCAAAGGCTATCACCTGTATGGTTCCATTTATACAAATTCTGAAAACTGTAAAATTACACATCGAAAAAGCACAACAAACTCCCAGTTAAATGAATTCAATGACATCCACACTGAAACACATTATAATTAAACTATCAAAAAAGAGACTATTGAAAGCAGCAAGAGGGAAGTGAATCATCATATCTAAGGGATCCTTAATAAATGGTTGACCAAATTCTTACCAAAAGTCTTTAGGATCAGGAGGCAATGGAATGGTACATTGAAAATAAAGAAAACCTAGAATATTTTCAACCTAGAATTCTACAGCTGGAAAAAATTGTCCTCAAAAATGAGGGCAAAATTATGACATTCTTGGAAATCAAAGCTTAAGGCAATTCATTGCCCCTAGATTTTCTGTATGAGAAGGGATAATGAGAGCCTCTGACATTGAAAAAATGCTAGAGAGAAACTTGAAACTGTATGAGAACACAAAAGTCTCTGATAAATGTATACAGGTGCATAAAAGACAGCATTATTGTAATTTTATCTTGTAACTGCATTTTCTGTTTTCTACAAGGTTTAGAATGCAAATATATACAAAATAATTACAAAGCCATGTTAGTGAACACACGTGTATAAAGATGTGATTTGTGAACTAAACATAAAAAGAAGATAGGATTGTACAACTTCTCTCTCTCTCTTTATTTATTTTGTTGTTGTTGTTGTTGTTAAGACAGAGTCTCACTCCATCACCCAGGCTGGAATGCAGTGGCATGATCTTGGCTCACTGCAACCTTGCTTCCTGGTTTCAAGTAATTCTTGTGCCTCAGAAATTACAGACAGACGCGTGCCACCACACCCAGCTAATTCTTGTGTTTTTAGTAGAGACAGGGTTTCACCATGTTGGCCAGGCTGGGTATAAGTCAACTTTTCGATGCAATTGGAGTTCAATGGATGTTAATTTAAATTAGATTAATATAACTTTAGGATAGTATGTATAATTCCCATTAAAACAAAAAAAAATATTTCTGAGTACACGCAAAAGATTAAAGGCAGTACATTAGTTTTACCACCAAAAAATCCAATAAACAGAAATCAGACAGTATTGAAAGACAAACAACATACAAAAAAACAGTAAATCCAGAAGGACCAGAGGTGGATACACTAACATTAGACACAATTAAGTTTGAGAACTCTTATAAAAGACTACAAAGGACATATATATTTCATGTAAATAGTATCCAAAAAAGACGGGAGGTGGATATACTAACATTAGACACAATTAACTTTGAGAACTGTTATAAAAGACTAGAAAGGACATATATATTGTTAAAGAGATTTATTCATCAAGAAATTACAGAAGTTATAAACATACATTTACTAAACATCAGAACTCCAAAATATACAAAGATAAAGTGAGAGAAATTAAAAGAGGAAATTGATAGGTGTATACTAAATGTTGAAAATACGAATACTTCACTATCAAAAATGGCTAAAATAACAGAAGTTTAAAAAAAATAGAGGACTTAAATATATAAGCCAATTGGACCAAACAGACAAATATAGAACACTCCACCCAAAAGGAGCAGAATATACCTTAAAGTTTTCTCAAGAGAACATGGGAGAACACTCTCCAGGACAGGCCACATATTAGGCTAGGAAACAAGTGAATATATTTTCAATGACTAAAATCATACAAAATACTTTCCCAGCCACAATAGAATAAAACTGAAAACCTATACAAATGGGATCTAATCAAACTTAAGATCTTCTGCACAGCAAAAGAAACAATCATTAGAGTGAACCAGCAACCAACAGAATGGGAAAAAAATTTTTTGCAAGCTGCCCATCTCACAAATGGCTAATATCCAGAATCTACAAAGAACTAAAACAAATTTACAAGAAAAAAACCAAAAACCCCATCAAAAAGTGGGTGAAGGATATGAACAGACACTTCAAAAGAAGACAATTATGCGGCCAACAAGCATATGAAAAAATGCTCATCATCACTGGTCATTAGAGAAAGACAAATCAAAACCACATTGAAATACCATCTCATGCCAGTTAGAATGGCGATCATTAAAAAATCTAGAGACAACAGATGCTGGAGAGGATCTGGGGAAATAGGAAAGCTTTTACACTGTTGGTGTGAGTGTAAATTAGTTCAACCATTGTGGAGGACAGTGTGGTGATTCCTCATGGATCTAGAAATAGAAATACCATTTGACCTAGCAATCCCATTACTAGCATATACCCAAAGGATTATAAAACATTCTAACATAAAGACACATGCACATGTATGTTCATTGTGGCACTGTTTACAATAGCAAAGACTTAGAACCAATGCATCCATGATAGACTACATAAAGAAAATGTGGCACATACACACCATGGAATACTATGCAGCCATAAAATAGGATGAGTTTATGTCCTTTGCAGGGACATGGATGAAGCTGGAAACCATCATTCGCAGGCAACTGACAGAAGAACAGAAAAACCAAAAACTGCATGTTCTCAAACATAAATAGGTATTGAACAATGAGAACACATGGACACAGGGAGGGGAACATCACACACTGAGGCCTCTTGGAGGGTGGGGAGCTAGGGGAGAAATAGCAGGAGGTAGGGGGAATGGGAAGGGAAAGCATTAGGAGAAATATCTAATGTAGGTCACATGGGGATGGATGCAGCAAACCACCATGGCATGTGTATACCTATGTAACAATTCTGCACAGTCTGCCCATGTACCCCAGAATTTAAAGTATAATTTAAAAAAAGAAAAAAACCCTATAATCAAATTAAAACTGAAAATTTCACACATTTGTGGAAATTAAACAATAAATTCTTTTGTTGTTGTTGTTTTGAGATGCAGTTTCACTCTTTTATTGCCCAGGCTGGAGTGCAAAGACATGATCTCAGCTCACCACAACCTCTGACTCCTGGGTTCAAGCAATTCTCCTGCCTCAGCCTCCCGAATAGCTTGCGTTACAGCATATGCCACCATACCCAGCTAATTTTGCATTTTTTGTAGACACTAGGTTTCTCCAGGCTGCTCTCAAACTCCTGACCTCAGGTGATCCGTCTGTCTCAGCCTCCCAAAGTGCTAGAATTATAGGCATGAGCCACTGCACCCAGAGAACAACAAATTCTTAAACAACCAACAGATCGAAAAAGCTATCACAGAGAAAATTAGAAATTGCTTGACACTACTGACAACAAAACACACGATACCACAATTTGTGGGTTGAAGCAAAAGCAGTGCTAACAGGGAAATTTATAGCAGTAACCATATACATTTTTAATGAAAAAAATAATTCTCAGACCAATAACCTCATAATACAACTTAGGAAGCTACAAAAGATAAAATACACTAAGCCCCAAAAAAGCAAATATGAGCCTAGAGTAGACATACTAATAAAATACAAACAAACAGTAGAGAAAAATCAATAAAATTGTTACTTCTTTGAAAAAGTAAATAAAATTGGCAAATCTTTAGACAGATTAACTACAGAGAAAAATACAATACAACACTCAAATAGCTAAAATCACAAAGAAAGTGGGGACATTACTACTGATTTGACAGAAATGAAAAAATTTGAAGAGGAAACTGTGAAGAATTCTGTCAGTTTATCAGATAACCCAGTTGAAATGAACAAATTCTTAGATACACACTATCTACCAAACCAAATCATGAAGAAATAGAAAATTTGGATATATAATAAGTAAAGAAATTGAATTACTAATTTAAAATCTCACAAGAAAAAAAAAATGTTGAACCAGAAGGATTTACTGGAGATGTATCTACCAATCCTTCTCAAAATCTTTCAAAAAGAGAAACAGAAAATATGGAATACTCCCTGTCTTGTTCCATGAGGCCCGCCATTATGCTGATACAAAAACCAGACAAAGACACCACAAGGAAGGAAAACTACAGACCAACATTCCTCATGAATATTGATGAAAAAAAAAAAAAGCCTCAGAAACATTTACCATACCAGATAATTCCTGTGGCTCGGGGCAAGATAGCCAACAGGACACAGCCAGGTGGAACAGCTGCCATGGAGGAACCGAGATGACAGGTGCACTTCTAACAGATATTCAGAGAAAAGGCACTGGAAGTGAACAAAGGGAAGACCCAGAAGCTAGGCTGAAACGAGAGGAAGTTAGGAACCCTGCACAGGGACACTACACACCAGGACTCGTTCCTGGC
The DNA here is from genome assembly GCF_009761245.1 of Sapajus apella. Classification (NCBI taxonomy): domain Eukaryota; kingdom Metazoa; phylum Chordata; class Mammalia; order Primates; family Cebidae; genus Sapajus; species Sapajus apella. The sequence continues at coordinate 2,469,679 of NW_022437088.1, read as the reverse complement.
CTCCAGCGACTTCAGGGGAACAGCTGAGTTGAACTGGCAGGAAGCTACCCACTCTCGCCATGGGCCTCTGGAATCCAGGCAGAAGGAGACCTCCTCAACCACCAGGGACACTCCAGTTGGAAGGGAGAGCTGCTTAGAGAAGTGACAGGACAGCACCCCGGCTGACGTGGACCCCAAAGGGCTTGGTGGGGGAGTATCTGCAGTGGAGCAGGGCCAGGAATGGCCATCTCCCTAGACTCCACTTCTCTCATTGAAGACTTTAGCTCTCCGGGAACCACTGGACCTGAACTCTACAGGGCAATCTTGCACTTGAGATGGAGCCAGTCTGACCTGAGCACTCCCTGGTCAGCTGGCTTCTCTTGGGGTGCCAGCCTGGCTGCACCTGCTTGCAGGGAAAACACCAATGCCCTTGAGACCCACATCATAGCCTCTGTGCTGGCAGATCACAGCTGACAAGTGGAGAACTCCAATGGGACAGCTGCCCACAATCACCCACTAGCCCATCTGCTTGCTCCACACACTGCAGCTTCCCCTGGGTTCAGAGCAACACGCCATGTCGCTTTGCCAGCATATGTGTGCATGAGTGAGTTTTGCTTTCCTCTCCGCAGCAGTACATGTGAGTGTGTGCATCCTTCTCTGCCACTGCTGCAGTGAGAGTACAGTCAGCTCCCTTCTCCCTGGTGATGGCCATTATGGCTGTTGCAGTCTTGGAGCCAGCCAGCCCCACCCCTGCCAGTGTACTGCCCATGCCAGCATATACACTTGTGCCAACACTGGAAACTCCTGCACCACCAACAACCACACCTTCCCACTACACACAGAGACAGCACACAGATCTGCAGCCGCCAGCACCCCACCCAAATACCAATAATACAAGTGTGACCACACACAGTCACCAGCAGGGACTCCCTACAGCCCCAAGCTACATTGCCTTCACAGAGGCAGATACCCTAGCACCTGCTAGAATCCTGCCCCAGCCTAAGAGTATGCACCCTGCCATGCTGCCACTGCTCCTGGCACATACAAAACAAAAATGGACCCCGCTGGCATCACACTGCTAAATACTTTGGCTGACACCACCCATCACAGTGTAGTGGCCAGGGGTCAGGGAGCACATCAGCCTCCAAGGCACAGTGGATTCCTAACCTGGGGGAGCCGAAGAACAAAGTCAAGCCCGATACAATTCCCCCAGAGTTACAGCATGCAGTCCAGGAGTTGGGAGCTGAGCATTGGGACCCTAAAATCTTTCAGAAATGAAGCCAGTTGTCTGGATTGACCTTACACCACAATCAAAAGCTCAAGGTTATCAAATGAGATTTAAAAAAATAAAACCCATCCAAACATTGCCAACTTCAAAGACTGAAAAAACATAAGACACAAAGATAAGAAAGAAGCAATGCAAGAACTCTGAAAACTCAAAACGCAAGCGTGCCTTCTTTCTTCCAAATGATCACATGACCTCCTCGGCAAGCGTTCTGAACTGTGCTGAGATGGATGAAATGGTAGAAATTGCACCCAAAATATGGATAGGAAGGAAGATCAATAAGATGCAGGAGTATTCTGAAACCCAATCCAAGAAGGCTAAGAATCACAATAAAACAACACAGCAGATGACAGACAAAAATACCCAGTTCAGAAGGCAATTAACTCAAAGACCTTAAAGCAGAACTACCATTCCAACCAGCAATCCCATTACTTGGCATATACCCAAAGGAATATAAGCCATTCTATATTATAAAGACACATGCATGTGTTATGTTCATTGCAACACTATTCATAATAGCAAAGACATAGAATCAAACTCAGTGTCCATCAATGATAGACTAGACAAAGAAAATATGGTACACGTGTACATATACACCATGGAATACTATGCAGCCATAGAAAGGAAGGAGATCATGTCCTTTACAGGTACATAGATGAAGCTGGAGACCATTATCCTTAGCAAACTAATGCAGGAACGGAAATTCAAATACCACATGTTCTCACTTATAAATGTGAATTAAATGATGAGAAAACAGCAGACACTGGCGCCTACCACAGGAAATGGAGAGGATCAGGAAAAATAGCTAATGAGTACTATAATTAAATCCTGTGACACAAGTTTGCCTATGTAACAAACCTGCACATGTACCCCTGAACATAAGAGCTAAAAAATATTATGCTGGAGAAGATGCAAAGAAAAAGGAAGCCTTGTATACTCTTGGTGGGGATGTAAATTAGCACAGCTGCTATGCAAGACAGTGCAAAGATTTCTCCAAAAACTAAAAACAGAACTACCATTCAATCCAGCAATCCAATTACTATGTATCTATTCAAAGGAAAAGAAATCAGTGCCTCAAAGGGATGCCTGAACTCCTGAGGTTATTGCAGTACTATTCACAATAGAAAAGGTGTGTAACCTGTGTCCATTGATGAATAAATGGATAAATAAAATATGCATAGATGCACAATGAAATACCATTCCATTGTAATAAAGAGAATAAAATCTTGTCATTGGCAGCAACACAGATGGAACTAGAGGTCATCATTCTAAGTAAATAAATCAAGCAGAAAAGACAAGTATTTCATGTTCTCGCTCATATGCGGGAACTACAAAAGTTGATCTATAAAGGTAGAGAGTGTAATGATAGATACCAGAGGCAGGGGAGGGTGTTCGGGGGGATAGAGAATGAAGAAATACTGGTTAATAAGCAAAAACATATAGATACATGAAAGGAGTAAGTTTTCATATGTGATAGCAGAGTAAGGTGACTACAGTATACAACAATGTATCGTATACTTCAAAATAGCTAGAAGAGAGGAACGAAAATGTTCCCAACAAAGAGGAAAGAGAAATGCTCCAGGTGATGAATGCCCTAAAGTTCCTAATATCCTGACTTGACCATTAACACAGTCTATTCGTGTAAAAACTACTACATGTATGCAGTAAATGTGTACAAACATTACGAATCAATACAAATAACATTAGAGAGTCTTCTGATTTCCTACGTTAGTTACATTCAAGCCACGCTCTGGCTGGTACACATATAGAGGTGTTGTGGCCGGGAGTGATGATAATGGAGGTGGTGGTGGCGATGGGGATGGTGAAAACAATGATGATATATTGCTGTGAATAAACCTCTATCAAATGACACCTAATTATATGTCAGGCAATGTACCAATCAAATATCACATAGTAATCCAATCGTATGCCTTAGACTGGTTTGTGATGTGAATGTTATTTTGCTCACTTTGCATTAAAGAGATTGACATTGAGAGAAATTCAGTAATATGTTCCTCAAATCAATCAAAGACTAATGAAGGAAAATAAAAGGAGTTTAAAATGGTGAAGAAATAATCTGTGGAATGACCCAAATTGTGAGATCCTACTGTGAATCATAGAAAGATGGAAATAAACCCAAAGGATTGTATAATATTGCTAATAAAGCAGATTTGAAGAGAACCAAAAGATCCATTGACAAATATATATGCATAGATACTTTATTCAGGGAGTAAAAGAAAAGTGACAATGGCACAGGTGGGAGAAGCTCATGCCCAGGTGACAGACAGACACAGAACACATCAACAGAATTCTCTGATGGTTCCCAGGGAGAGAGCTGCTGCTCTTTCTTCCAAAGCTCTGGGAGCTGGCTCTGCCGAGGAATTCCTTTGCTCAGTCTCCACATGGACAGGACGGCAGCTTCAGAAAGAAAATCCTTTCCTGTCAGGGATCATCACGGACTGATCACAGGCTAAGGGGAAAGAAGCTCCCTGTGTATCCATGGTAGGTTTTGATGAGAAGATGCAGGTGGAGCTGCAGAACGAGGTGGGCCAATTATCCTCATCCTTTCATGATCCTGATGAATCCTGAAGCTGTTACTTGCTCTTGGGTGGACACTTTGGTTGGCAGGGTGGGGAAGGTGGCACAGGAGGACATTTCGGCTGCCACTGCTGAGGTGGGCAGGGCTCTGGACACTTTGGTGGTGGGCAGGGCTCAGGGCCCTTCGGGGGTGGACATGGCTCTGGGCACTTTGGCGTGGGGCACACAGGAGGTGGCTGGCAGGGCTGCTTACACTGCTGCTGTTGGTAAGACATCCTGCTGGGGTCTCAGGATCTGAAAGAAATGATATGACAGTGTTCACGGGAAGGGACTCCTACAGAGAGAGAAGCCAAAGTTTATGTAATATCATAGCGTATTATTTCTGCAATTTCCAAAAATTGATTTCAACTCTTAGCTCCCTTTTCATAACTAACTATCTTCTATTTTCCACTTTAGCAAGTTGCTTCAGCAGACCTGGGAAATCCTGCCTTTTCTCATACAATTTTTCCAAAAAAAATCTCTGTTATAAAAAACGAATCATGTGATTCCACAAAAAAACATCTTCAGAAAAGGCAGTCCCAAGTGCAGACACCTCAGGCAATCTCACAAGCCATTCCTATCATCATTATCTGTTGTAAAGTCCCAGCGGGTTGACAGGAACAGAGCAAAGAGCTGTTCAGGAAGAATTCAGGCCCTCACACCTGCTGAGATACAAAACTTTGAAAAGGATACCAGAAAAACATGGAAAAGAGAAAAATACCTCATCCTTTTCTCGTCTTCTAATAAATCTTTCCTATTAACATCTCTGTCCATATGGACCTATAACTCTGCGTATTTTAAAAAGCAATCTAAAACATTGTATCGTCTTATCTAACCCTGTGGCTCCATCCACTAAGTACCATCAAACCAGTGATCATAGTTTTGGATCCTCCAAACTTGCTGTATTCAGATTAAATTCAACATTACAAAGCACAAAACACAGAGGTACTCAAAGAAGCAGACTCACTAGGTTCTCCAAGGCAGATCAGTGCTCAGGTACCAGGAGTTTAGAAGTCGTGCAGCAGGGAACCTCTTTATAGGGCTTGCTACCCCACCCAGCAGGAAGTGGAACTGCCTAAAACTGGGCTGGTCCAGCAATGTCCCCAGTAAAATGCAAATTTATCCATAACTGACATGACAGGGATTCTCAAACTAGGAAATATCTGGTTCTGGGATCTCCCCACTGGATTAAGTGCTACTAATTCACGGACGCCCTGCCTTAGATCTCAGTTTCAGTGAGTTATAGCAAAGAGGGAATTGGGAGATTCTTTAACTGATGGTCAATGGCTCTCTTTCTAGATTGGGAGCAATGAATCCTTCCTGTCTTATTCCTTCCCTAAATCATAAAACTTCCTGCCCTGATCCACTTTAGCCAAACGCCATATTATTGTACATAAACCCATCTCTACCTCTACTTTCCCAGTACAAATTGCCAGTGGGGAAGAAGGAAGCACAGACCTAACAACAGCCTGAGTTCTGGCCCCAGACATTTTTTACTAAGTTGTATGACCACAGACATGTCAACTCTCCTCCCAGGAACTGGAAACCAAGGAGCATCACACTTACCTCTGGGTTTGGAGGCACTGACCACACTGGGTCATCTGTTTCCCCGGTTCAAGCCTGAAATTTTCTGCTCCACCTCTGTCTTTCTCTCACAGAACTCCAGATTTTACCGATATTCCTTTTCTCTTGGAAGTTGTCTTCTGCACCCCTCATAGAGGCACTTGTGTCCAGGACATATACCAGAGTGAGATCCAGTCTCCCCAGTATGTTTGCTACTGCTGCCATCAAGGATGTGTACTACAGCCTTTTTATTTATGAAAACGCACTCTTAGTCACCACATTAGGGAAACGGAGAGAAGGGAACCAAAGTTACAAGCATTCATTTTACATCTATGTACTGAACCATGCCTTTGCAAGATGCAAAAACTCACAGTATCTTACTGTAAATAATTAGAAGAAGGTTTGCAAAGTAGAGGACAGAGCACCTAAATTCTGAAATCTAGGGGAATATGTAAACTAAATGTGATCCTATATGTTTGCTTTCTCCACCTCTCTTTCCAAACAACTTTTAATCTTTGAAAGACAGTAGTTTTTATTTGGTTGTATGTTCTTCCTTTGTCTTTTTGAAAAGCCCTCTACCCCATAACTTGCTAGGTTGTCAACTCACAGCTCAATGTATACCTCTCATCTGTCCGTTTCAGTACACATTGGTCACTCAGCACATATGTTGTCAATGTGAATGTCTTTCCCATCTTTTTAAAATTCTTTCAACAGTCAGTGGGGCTACTACGCATTGTATATTAAACATTTAAAATAATGTTGCTGGAGCATCCTTATCTGGGCCAATAATGAGGAACCTTTCCAAGAATGTGGTTTTTTAATTGGAGAAGAAAAAGGAGGAGGAAGACAAGGAAAAAGAGGAAGAGGAGTGACTCAGGTTCTTTGGAGCACTCACCAGCTATGCTCCAGATAGAGCAAGAACACTGAATCAACCCAGCATCACATCCCTCAGTGAAGCAGGCTAGGTTCCCAGAACTGCAAGTGCTCCAGTCTCTAAGGAA
>NW_022437088.1:2413348-2463264 GCF_009761245.1 Sapajus apella | reverse complement strand
AAACACACGGCTAACCGAAGAGACAGACGCAAAATATCGAGTTCGAGTTGTTCACAGTGAGAAAGTTATTTGCTTCACCTTTAAAATCGTTTATTTTTTCTTTATTTTAAGTGTGTGCCAGGAGTTTTGGGGACAAAACAAATGCAAATATACAATTTGAATGAAGTGTGTAGAAATAATAAGATGGGCTGACCCTGACGCTTATTCTTATGTAATGAAATGAGAGTTAATCTAAGCAGAAATTGAGATCAGTACTTAGTTGTTTGTGCTTTCTAAGACTTTCCTCTGAATTTAGTTAATACAAGAAAATAAATCTAAATACAAGAAGTAGCAATATGTGGATTTGTTCATTTGTAAAATATCAGCATATATAAATATTTAGTATTCTATGTGAAAAAATATATATAATGTTACCTCCAACTTAGTTTGCTGTTAATGTGGTTGGCTCTTTAGAGCAATAAAAAAATTGCTCATGTAAATATCACATTTCTTCTGGTGACAGTTTACATAAATTGTAGGCTGTATCCTTATAAGAAACTGAATACCTCATTTGCACTAACCTTCCCAAAGTGAATAGACCTTGTAAATTCTACCCTTGTTTTCTCTATATGTTAGAATATTGAGGAGCATAATTTCAAGAGCTATGAGTAATGTAAAGTACTCCTGTATGCTTAGTGTTCATGAGATTAAGAAGGATTTATGGTAATTGATAGAATGAATCAGATACTTCTTGTAAGAATCTTTTCTGGATAGTGAATGTGCATAGGCTTTGTTTTCATTCCAACAAATTCAAAAAGGAAGAGAAAGAAACACAAACAAAATTGTGAAAAATTGTGAAGAGAAAAAGCTGCTTGAGTAGGGTGACTACGATTTACAACAACATGTTGTATTTTTCAAAATAGCTAGAACACAGGAATTTAAATGTTTCCGACAAACAGAGAAATGATAAATGCTCAAGGTGATGAACGTCCTAAATTTCCTAATATCCTGACTTTATCATTACACGTATGATACATGTAATAAAATATCACATGTACCTCGAAAATATTTATAGGTATTATGAATCAATAAAAAATAACAAAAGAGAGTCTTCTTATTTTCTATATTAGTTACATCCAAGCCACTCTCTTGCTGGAACAAATATGGGGGCCGATGATGACGATGATGATGGCAGTGGTAATAGTGGAAACAGTGATGATAGGTTGCTGCAAATAAACCTCTATTAAATGACAGGTAATTATGTGTCAGGCATTGTGCCAGCAAAATTTCAGATAGTAATTCAATTTTATGCCTTAGACAACTTATTAAGTAAATGTTATTTTGCTCACTTTGCACTAAAGAGGTAGACATTCAGAGAGTTGAATAATATGTTCCTAAAATTAATGAAAAACCATTAAGGAAAATAAAAGGGGTTTAATATAATACAGAAATAATCTTTGGTATGACCCAAATTGTGATATGCTGCCTGTGGATGAAAGAAAGATGGAAATAAACGCAAATGATTGTATAATATTGCTAATAAAGCAGATTTGAAGAGAACCAAGAGAACCATTCACAAATATATATGCATAGATACTTTATTCAGGGAGTGAAAGAAAAGTGACAATGGCACAGCTGGGAGAAGCTCATGCCCAGGTGACAGACAGACACAGAACACATCAACAGAATTCTCTGATGGTTCCCAGGGAGAGAGCTGCTGCTCTTTCTTCCAAAGCTGTGGGAGCTGGAACAGCTGAGGACTTCCTTTTCTCAGACTTCATCCGGACGGTGGTGGTATGACAGTCTCAGAAAGGAAATCTTTTGCTGTCAGGGATCATAACCAGCAGATCACAGGCAAAGGGGAAAGAAGCTCCCTGTGTATCCATGGTGGGCTTTGATGAGAAGATGCAGGTGGAGCTACAGAATGAGGTGGGCCAATTATCCTCATCCTTTCATGGTCCTGATCAACACTGAAACTGTTACTTGCTCTTGGGTGGACACTTTGGCTGGCAGGGTGGGGAAGGTGGCACAGGAGGACATTTCTGCTGGCATTGCTGAGGTGGGCAGGGCTCTGGACACTTTGGTGGTGGGCAGGGCTCAGGACACTTCGGGGGTGGACATGGCTCTGGGCGCTTTGGTGTGGGGCACACAGGAGGTGGCTGGCAGGGCTGCTTACACTGCTGCTGTTGATAAGACATCCTGCTGGAGTCTCAGAATCTGAAAGAAATGATATGACAGTGTTCACGGGAAGGGATTCCTACAGAGAGAGAAGCCAAAGCTTATGTAATATCATAGCATATTATTTTCCCAATTTCCAAAAATTTATTTGAACTCTTAGCTCCCTTTTCATGACTGACTATCTTCCATTTTCCACTTTAGCAAGGTGCTTCAGCAGACCTGGGAAATCCTGCCTTTTCTCATACAATTTTTCCAAAAAAAATCTCTGTCATAAAAAACGAATCATGTGATTCCACAAAAAACATCTTCAGAAAAGGCAGTCACAAGTGCAGACACCTCAGGCAATCTCACAAGCCATTCCTATCATCATTATCTGTTGTAAAGTCCCAGCGGGTTGACAGGAACAGAGCAAAGAGCTGTTCAGGAAGAATTCAGGCCCTCACACCTGCTGAGACACAAAACTTTGAAACGGATGCCAGAAAAACATGGAAAAGAGAAAAATGCCTCATCCTTTTCTCGTCTTCTAATAAATCTTTCCTATTAACATCTCTGTCCATATGGACCTATAACTCTGCGTTTTTTTAAAAGCAATCTAAACCACTGTATCATGTTGTCAAACCCTGTGGTTCATCCACTAAGTATCATCAAACCAATGATCATAGTTTTCGATCCTCCAAACTGGCTGTATTCAGATTAAATTCAACATTACAGAACACAAAAACAGAGCAACTCAAGGAAGCAGACTCACCAGGTTCTCCAAGGCAGATTGGTGCTCAGGTACCAGGAGTTTAGGAATCGTGCAGCAGGGAACCTCTTTATAGGTCTTGCTACCCCACCCAGCAGGAAGTGGAACTGCCTAAAGCTGGGCTGCTCCAGCAATGTCCCTACTAAAATGCAAATTTATCCATAACTGGCATGAAAGGCATTCTCAAACTAGGAAATATCCTGTTCTGGGATCTCCCCACTGGATTAAGTGCTCCTAACTCATGGAGGCCCTGCCTTAGATCTCAGTTTCAGTGAGTTATAGCAAAGAGGGAATTGGGAGATTCCTTAAGTGGTGGTAAAGATCTCTCTTTCTTGACTGGGGGCAATGAATCCTTCCTCTCTTACTCCTTCCCTAAATCATAAAACTTCCTACGCTGATCCACTTTAGCCGAATGCCATATTATTGTACATGAACCCATCTCTACCTCTACTTTCCAAGTACAATTTGCGAAAGGGCTAGAAGGAAGGAGAGACCTAACAACAGCCTGAGTTCTGGCCCCAGACATTTTTTGCTAAGTTATATAACCACAGACACATCAACTCTCCTCCCAGGAGCTGTAAACCGAGGAGCATCACACTTACCTCCGGGTTTGGAGGCACTGACGGCACTGGGTCATGTTTCCCCTTTTCAAGCCTGAAATTTTCTGCTCCTCTGTCTTTCTCTCACAGAACTCCAGATTTTACCTGTATTCCTTTTCTCTTGGAAGTTGTCTTCTGCACCCCTCATAGAGGCACTTGTGTCCAGGACATATACCAGAGTGAGATCCAGTCTCCCCAGTATGTTTGCTACTGCTGCCATCAAGGATGTGTACTACAGCCTTTCTATTTATGAAAACACACTCTTAGTCGCCACATTAGGGAAACGGAGAGAAGGGAACCAAAGTTACAGGCATTCACTTTACATCTATGTATTGAACCATGCCTATATGTTTCCCTGTGAACATCCTATAGAGAACAAGATGCAAAACTCACAGTATCTTACTGTAAATAATTAGAAGAAGGTTTGCAAAGTAGAGGACAGAGCACCTAAAGTCTGAAATCTAGGGGAATATGTAAACTAAATGTGATCCTATATGTTTGCTTTCTCCACCTCTCTTTCCAAACAACTTTTAATCTTTGAAAGACAGTAGTTTTTGTTTGGTTGTATGTTCTTCCTTTGTCTTTTTGAAAAGCCTCTAGCCCCATAACTTCCTAGGTTATCAACTCACAGCTCAGTGTATGCCTCTCGTCTGTCCCTTTCAGTACACATTGTTCACTCAGCACATATGTTGTCAATGTGAATGTCTTTCACAACTTTTTAAAATTCTTTCAACAGTCAGTGGGGCTACTAACATTGTATATTAAACATTTAAAATAGTCTTTCTGGAGCATCCTTATCTGGGCCATTAATAAGGAAGCTTTCCAAGAATGTGGTTTTTTAATTGGAGAAGAAGAAGGAAGAGGAAGAAAAGGAAAAGAGGAAGAGGAGTGACTCAGATTCTTTGGAGCACTCACCAGCTATGCTCCAGATAGAGCAAGAACACTGATTCAACCCAGCATCACATCGCTCAGTTAAGCAGGCTAGGTTCCCAGAACTGCAAGTGCTCCAGTCTCTAAGGAAGGGCTTTTGGCCAAGATCGCCATTGGCCTGTCACTACAGAAACAGAGCCAACACATCAACACCTTGAGGCCAGGTGTTTACAACCAGTGTTCTCACCAAATGCTTCCTATAAACTATTACACATGCCAAGCCCAGTGGGTGAAGTAAAGGGACTTCTCTCAGTAGGTCCCCAACTACTCCCCAGATCCTCGCATCACATTTACACACAAATTCTTAGAGAAATGTCTGATTTCTCCCACACAGAACTGGAGACTTTGCTGCCAAATGAGATCACTGTGAGAGATAATACAGTTTGGGTCATGCCCTTCTGAGGACTCCCCTTCTGAGGACACCCCACTCAATCAGGCTGCCTATCACAGCAGTGCAGTCACCAGAGTGGCAGCAGCCCTAGGGCCCCCCAGCATCTCAGACAGGCCCGCGTCATAAGTTGAGATGGTGAACTTGAACCTCAGAGTTCCTCACAGAAGAGCTACATGAAAAGCAGCTGCAACGTGAAGAAGTGCAGCTAACAGCCAGCTTCCCCAAGTTAGGACACCCAGGCCCTGAGACGTAGAGCAAGGCGCGTGCGCACACACACACACAGACACCATTATACACCACACACACACACAGCACACACACACACACACCCCCCACACACACATGCACACCATGGGTCTTCATCTGTCTAACATCTATCTGCCTGTCTAAAGAGCTTAGCATTATGTTCTTTAAGAGTCCGATCACCTAAAGTTCATTCCTATTACTTCTACTCTATAATTTTCTAGGGGATCATTAAGTATGAATTATTGGTACTTAAAAATGACAGGAGGGAACTAACACAATTTTTTTGCATTTCTCAAAGTATATTTGGATGTTATTAGTTATATATTCACTCACTTGTGCGTGTGTGTGTGTTTATAATGCTATGAAATTTACATCACATCCTTAGCTTTGGTTGACGACCACAACAGTCAAGATGCATAACTGTTCCATTCCCACAAGGCTCCTGTGTTCCCCACTTAAATCCATACCCGCCCCTTTTCCAGATGCTTACCTCTGGTAAATATTACTCTTTTTTCCATCTCTAGGATTTTATTATTTTAAAAATATTTGAGTGAATGCTTACGTCATGTAACCTTTTAAGAATTGCTGTTTTTTTTTCACATAACATAATTTCATTGTGATCCATTCACTTTGTGCAAACCCTTTTCATGTTGTCCAATTACGGTAAAATATCCTTGATGTGCTCATAGAAATGGTAACTGCATCTCCCCATGCTTATCTGCCTTCTGCTTGTATTTCTTTATGATAGCTTAGTCTCCATGGTCCTTCCATGATGAATCTGATATATTACAGTGCGTGCATATGGTAGAATTCTGAAGATCATTAAGGAGGATGTTTTGAAAGATTACTTAATATAATTTAAAACATTCTAATTGTGGTAAAAACATATGTAAAGCATGACAACATTTTCATCAACATTTATTAAAAGACAGAAAACATATGAAACAGTATATTAAGTCTGATTACATATGGCTAGTGAAAGTACAGATGATGTTTATTCTCTTGTTTTCTTTTCAAAATATTCTCCAAATGTTACCTATTACTGACTGAGGAATCTTAAAATTCTACTTTGAAAAGCTGACAAGACACACGTCTGTCCATTTCTCAATTCGTGAAATAATGGTGTTTTTTCTTTTCAGCATTTTTGGTCAGACACTAAAGGGGGCTGGATATATAATTAGCAGCTTTTTATTGCTATAGCTTTACATTTGATCATATCCCTTATAAAATCTCTCTTGAAGAAAACCCCAATAGTAATCTTTGTCTTCACAGCACTAACATATGTACACGGAAGACACAGACACCCAGTAGCCATATGTATCTATAAAGCAGTCCACCAGTCTGGGTGCGGTATCTCACGCCTGTAAACCCAGCACTTTTGGAGACCGAAGCGGGTGGATCACGAGGTCAGGAGTTTAAGACCAGCCTGGCCAAGGTGGGGAAACCCTGTCTCTATTAAAAATAAAAAAGTTTGCCAGGTGTAGTTGTGGGTGCCTGTAATCCCAGCTACTTGAGAGGCTGAGGCACAGAATTGCTTGAACTCAGGAGGCAGAGGTTGCAGTGAGCCAAGATCATGCCACTGCACTCCAGCCTGGGTGACAGAGTGAGACTCCATGTCAAAAGAAAAAATAATTCATCAAAATTGGCAGATCATACTAGGGTAAAAAAAAAAATCAGAAATGAGTTTGTCTATTATCCAAGAGCCAGCTGGATAGAAATCATAAAATTGGCCACAATATGATGAAATTTGAAGAAATTGATTATTATTAGAGAGGTGATAAAAATAATAGAACATAGTGATAATAATAGTATCTACCACTAAATTGTCATGAGAAAAACATTAAATCGGAAACTGCATACGAAGTACTTAGCACGTGCTACAGACAGTACTCAAAATAGTAAAGAAACACACGGCTAACCGAAGAGACAGACGCAAAATATCGAGTTCGAGTTGTTCACAGTGAGAAAGTTATTTGCTTCACCTTTGAAGTCTTTTATTTTATCATTATTTTAAGTGTGTGCCAGGAGTTTTTCGGACAAAGCAAATGCAAAACATAAGATTTGAATGAGTGTGCAGAAATAATAAGATGGGCTGATCCTGACGTTTATTCTTATGTGATGAAAATGAGGGTTAATCTAAGCAGAAATTGAGATCAGTGCCTAGTTGTTTGTGCTTTCTAAGACTTTCCTCTGAATTTAGTTAATACAAGAAAATAAATCTAAATACAAGAAATAGCAATATGTGGATTTGTTCATTTGTAAAATATTAGCATATATAGATATTTAGTATTCTATGTGAAAAAAATAAACATAATGTTACCTCCAATTTAGTTTGCTGTTAATGTGGTTGGCTGTTTAGAACAATAAAAAAAAATTGCTTATGTAAATATCACATTTCTTCTGGCAACAAATTACCAAAATTGTGGGCTATAGCCTCATAAGAAACTGAATAGCTCATTTGCACTAAACTTCCCAAAGTGAGTAGACCTTGTAAATTCTACTTTTGTTTTCTCTATATGTTAGATCAGAATATTGAGGAGCATAATTTCAAGAGCTATGAGTAATGTAAAGTACTCCTGTATGCTTAGTGTTAATGAGATTAAGAAGGACGGATGGTAAATGATAGAATGAATCAGATACTTCTTCTTGTAAGAATCTTTTCTGGATAGTGAATGTGCATAGGCTTTGTTTTCATTCCAACAAACTCAGAAAGGAAGAGAAAGCAACACAGACAAAATTGTGAAAAATTGTGAAGAGAAAAAGCTGTTTGAGTAGGGTGACTACAGTTTACAACAACATGTTGTATTTTTCAAAATAGTTACAAGAGAGGAATTTAAATGCTCCCAACAAAGAGAGAAATGATAAATGCTCAAGGTGATGTATGTCCTGAATTTCCTAATATCCTGACTTTATCAATACACATATGATACATGTAATAAAATATCACATATACTTATATTTATACGTATTATGAATTAATAAATATATAGGTATTATGAATCAATAAAAAATAACAAAAGAGAGTGTTCTTCTTTTCTATATTACTTATGTCCAAGCCACTCTCTTGTGGCAACAAATATGGGGGGTGATGATGATGATGATGGTAGGGAGGAGGGAGACCCAGGCATTTGGCATTCCCTCCCCCTCTGTCATCCACTGTGCATCTCAATAGAAGAGAGATCAGGCCACTTGGCACCTCCTGAATCTCCTTCCTGAAAACAACAGGCTAGGCCTTGGGGAAACTCTCCAGAAGGCACTATTTTTACTTAAAACAAGTTCAAACCGAAACCCTTTCATATGTGATTCCTAAAACGGTAAACAGAGACCTTTTCACATGTGAGTCCTAAAACTTTAAACCAGAACCCTTTCATATGTGACTCCTGAAACTATGAACCTAAGATTTTTCCACGTGTAACATCTAAAGTATAAGCCTATATAAAGGTTGAACCTCCCTTTGTTAGATGAGCTTGGCTGTTAGGCACCTATGCCACCAAGACCCCAGCTGAAATAAATTCCTTCCTCCTGTATTCAGTGTCCGAGAGATCCTTTCCCACAGCTGCTCCTCCTACAGTAGTGGTAATAGTGGAAACAGTGATGATATGTTGCTGCAAATAAACCTCTATTAAATGACAGGTAATTATGTGTCAGGCATTGTGCCAGCAAAATTTCAGATAGTAATTCAATTTTATGCCTTAGACTAGCTTATTAAGTAAGTGTTATTTTGCTCACTTTGCACTACAGAGGTAGACATTCAGAGAGTTGAATAATATGTTCCTCAAATCAATCAAACACCATTAAGGAAAATAAAAGGGGTTTAAAATAAAACAGAAATAATCTTTGGTATGACCCAAATTGTGATATGCTGCCTGTGGATGAAAGAAAGATGAAAATAATTGTATTTTCAAATGATTGTATATATTGCTAATAAAGCAGATTTGAAGAGAACCAAGAGATCCATTCACAAATATATATTCATAGATACTTTATTCAGGGAGTGAAAGAAAAGTGACAATGGCACAGGTGGGAGAAGCTCATGCCCAGGTGACAGACAGACACAGAACACATCAACAGAATTCTCTGATGGTTCCCAGGGAGAGAGCTGCTGCTCTTTCTTCCAAAGCTCTGGGAGCTGGAACAGCTGAGGACTTCCTTTTCTCAGTCTCCACCTGGATGGTGGCAGTATGACAGCCTCAGAAAGGAAATCTTTTGCTGTCAGGGATCATAACCAGCAGATCACAGGCAAAGGGGAAAGACGCTCCCTGTGTATCCATGGTAGGCTTTGATGAGAAGATGCAGGTGGGGCTACAGAACGAGGTGGGCCAATTATCCTCATCCTTTCATGGTCCTGATGAATCCTGAAGCTGTTACTTGCTCTTGGGTGGACACTTTGGCTGGCAGGGTGGGGAAGGTGGCACAGGAGGACATTTCTGCTGGCACTGCTGAGGTGGGCAGGGCTCTGGACGCCTTCGTGGTGGGTAGGGCTCAGGACACTTTGGGCGTGGACATGGCTCTGGGCACTTTGGTGTGGGGCACACAGGAGGTGGCTGGCAGGGCTGCTTACACTGCTGCGGTTGATACGACATCCTGCTGGAATCTCAGAATCTGAAAGAAATGATATGACAGTGTTCATGGGAAGGGACTCCTTCAGAGAGAGAAGCCAAAGCTTATGTAATACCGTGGGATATTATTTCTCCAATTTGCAAGAAATTATTCAAACTCTTAATTCCCTTTTCAAGACTCCCTGGTGTCTCTCTTCCACTTCATCAAATTGCTGCATTGTCCCTGGGAAATCTTGTGTTTTCTCATACAATTTTTCCAAAGAAAAATCTCTGTGGTAAAGAACTGATCATGTTATTTCCATGAAAATACCACCTTCAAGAAAGGCAGTCACAAGTTCAGATACCCATGACAATCTCACAAGCTATTTCTATCATCATTATCTGTTGTAAATTCCCAGTGGGTTGATTTGGAAACAGAGCAAAGGGCTGTTTGTGAAGAACTGCAGTCTCTTACACCTGCTACGACATAAACCTTTGAAAAAGACACCAGAAAAGCAGAGAAAAAAGAAAAATATTTTGTTCTTTTTTTTCTTCAAATCAAAGCTTTCCACTTAACTTCTCTGTCCATATGAACACCTAACTGTACCGAAAGAAAGCTAAAATCGCATATCATTGTGCTCTAACCTAAATTTTCATCCACTAAGTAGCATCAAGTCAACATTCATAGGATTGGATCAACCAATCTTGCTGTATTCAGATTAAACTTAACATTTCAGGGCACACATCACAGAGGAACTCAAGGAAGCAGACTCATCAGGTTCTCCAAAGCAGATCGGTGCTCGGGAGTTTAGGAGTCGTGCAGCAGAGGATCTCTTTATAGGGCCTGCTGCCCCACCCAAGACATATTCCAGAATGAGATCCAGTCTCCCCAGCACATTTGATACTTCTCCCCATCATAGCTATATACTATTGTCTTTTTATTTATAAAAATGTACTCTTGGACACCACATTAAGGAAATGGAGAGACGTGAACCAAAATTACAAGCATTCATTCAAAATCTATGGATTTGAACCATACCTGTATGGTTCCCTGTAAACATCCTATAGAGAACAAGCTGCACAGACTCACATTATCATAGGTAAATAATTAGAAGTAGGTCTGCAGCGTGGAGGTGGTCAGAGCATTTAAAGTGTGAAATCTGGGGGAAAATACAAACTAAGTATAATCGAATATGTGTTCTTCCTATTTCCAAACAGGTTTTAGGTGTTTCTCAGTGTTTTTACACTTGTTTGCATGTTCTTTCTTTGTCTTTTCCATAAGTCCCCCAGTCCCACAACCTGCTAGATTATCAAGTCACACTCCAATGTACACTTCGCATCTATCCGTTTTGGTACACATTGTTCGCTCAACATGTACATTGTCAATGTGTGCAGTGATTCTTCTTTCATTTCTTTTGTAAATTCTTCCTTCAATCAGTGAGGCTTACTAGACATGATATATTAAACATTTAAGGTGCTATTGCTAGAGCTTCCTTATCTGGACCAATAATCAGGAAGCTTTCCAAGAATGTAGTTTATAATTGGAGAAGGAAAAAGGAGAATGAGGAAGAGGAAGAAGAAAGAGTCAAAATCATTGGAGCAGTCACCAGCTGTGCTCCAGGAAGGGCAGGAGTGCTGAATCAACTCAGCATCACATCCCTCAGTTAAGCAGGTTAGGTTCCCAGAACTGCCATTGCTCCTGTCAGTAAGGAAGAGCTTTGAGGCAAGATCACCACTGACTAGGATGCTACAGAAATAAAGACATCACATCAGGACCTTGAGGCCAGATGTTTACAAATGGTGTTCTCACCAAATGATCCCTACAGACTATTACACATGCTAAGCACTTCAGACAGCAAAGTAAAGGGCCTTTACTCAATATTCACCTACTCTACTACTCCCCAATTGCCTGACATCACATCTAAAACACAAATCCTTAGAGAAATGCCTGACTTCTGCCATGTACAACTGGAGAATTTGCTGCCAAATGAGATGACTGTGTGAGATAACACAGTTTGGGTCATACCCTGAGATTCCCCTGCTGATTCTGAAGACACCCCACTCAAAGAGGCTGTTACCACATCACATCTAAAACACAAATCCTTAGAGAAATGTCTAAGAGAAATGTCTAGTGCAGACACCAGAGTGGCAGCAGCCCTAGTGCCCCCAGCATCTCAGACAGGGTCATTTTACAAGTTGAGGTGATGAACTTGGAACTCAGAGTTCCTCACAGACCAGCTACATGAAGAACAGCCACAACATGAAGAGGGGCAGCCAATAGTCACAGCTTCCCCAAGTTAAGGCATCCAGGCCTGAGACATGGAGAGAGGCATACTGCACACACACACACACACACACACACACACGCACATGCACACGCACATGCACAAACACACACACACACCATGGGTCTGTATCTATCTCTCTATCATCTATCTATCTACTATCATCTATCTATCTATCTATCTATCTATCTATCTATCTATCTATCATCTCTCCACATTTCTAAATAGATTAGCTTTATGCTTTTTCAGTCTGATAGCCTTAGGTTCATTTCTCCTACTTTTACTCCATAATTTTCTAGGGTATTATTAAGTATAAATCATTGCTATATAAAAATGACAGGAAAGAAGAAAACTTTTGAACTTTTGTGTGATTCTTGATTCAGCAATGAATTAAGGAAGAGAGGTACAAGAAAGGCCCAAAGTGGATGCATCTGGAAGTTTTGCCCACCAACAAGTATCCCTGGGGATAGTCATTCAGTCCAAAATCTCTAATCCAATGCTGGGTGGGCAGAAGCTCAAGAGAGCAGTCTGAAGAGGGGAGGGAAGAAGGAAGTAAGTGGCTTTGTTATTTTACAATAACTTGGGTACCAAATACAATCATCCCTCAGTATCAATGGGAGATTGGTTCCAAAACCCTCCCAGAGATACCAAAATCCACAGATGCTCAAGTCCCTTATATAAAATCAGATAGTGTTTGCATATAACCTATATACATCCTCTGGTATACTTTAAATCATCTCTAGATTACTTATAATACCTAATACAATTCCTAAGCATCATTTCATTTGTGTGGAGCGGGTTCAATATCAAACTTTACACACTGCAAATTCAAGTTTGCTTTTCGAAACTTTGTGGAATTTCTTTTTCTGAATACGTTTGACCTACGGTTTGTTGAATCCACAAATGTGACCAGTGTGGAACCCACAGATATGGAGTACCGGCTGTATGTTTAAGGAACCTAAAACTTCCCTCAGGCTAGAGATGGAAAGTAGCAGAATAACTTCTACACACTTCTCACCTCCCCCTGTTGAAAACTTTTGGGAAATTCTTTTTGTTTTCATCCATTAAGTTGATCCAAGATAAAAGTAACTTAGGTCCTCTGAGAACAGGAGCAACTAGAAGAGGATGACGAATGAGCCTATCTACCTGGCAGGAGATAGACTCCCATTGAGTCTGAAAATCAGATCCAGAACATTTGTACCCAGACAGCTCAAGGTAGGAGTTAGGAAAAAAAAAAAAAAACATGGAAAGATGAATGGATGGATCAATTGATTGATCAAAATATAGGTAGATTCTAAATATTGACAGATATTGAACTAATACAATAAATAGGATATTATAAGTAAAAATCATAAAACAGGAAGCCTACTGCAGAACATGAAACCGAAACCCAGCATAAATAACTGACTTCACAACAACTCTGCCACATTTAGATTATGACAAACTCAGCATGTATTCTGGTGGGGAAGTGGCAGAAATAATGAAAAGTCTAAGACAAGGTAATACATAATAGAGTCCTGAAAGTGTAGCTTTGGAGGGAAATCAGAGTTCTATAACAGGTGATAAGCAACGTCTTCCTTCAGTTCTGCTGGTGTGTCTTTGTGATTGTGCATAAAACCTTCTTTGAAGATGAGAAACTAAAATCTCACTTTGAGGACCTCTGTGACTGTGAGGTGCAGGCTTCATGACCCCACCAATAGCAGTGACAGACTTGGAGTCAACTCAGAAATATCTTTCTTGTACTGTGGTGGAATCAGGCTGAACCTCTGGCCGCAAACTTCACAGGCACCAATTCTGCTTTCTAATCAAGGTTCAGATGTTTGGATGATGCAGTTAATGCTCTTACTCACCCAAGCCTTCTTTTTCCCTTAAGGCATCCCCAGTGCTTCACATGACATAATTTTTAGCTCCTTTCCTGCCTGGTCTCTTTCCTTGCACCTACATACTGGGTGGGTTAATAGGGCAGGTCCAGAGAATCATTCCTAACCTGTGTCTGGGCAGAGATTTTCCATGGACAGCCTTGGGGAGAACTGGTTTTCTGCCCTGCCTTGTACCAGGGAGGCTCCTGCACTCGTAGTTTTCTTTCTGGTTATAGTAGAGGGGAATGAAAGGTGTTTAGTCACTAAGGATGAAAAGATTTGAGTGTTTATGAGCCTCTCCTACATGGGTATTTAACTTAATCACTTGGGCTTTTGTTGTTTGAGAAAGAACCCCATAGGAAAACCTGGCTTCTACAAGCCTTTTTGTTGTTGTTGTCATGTTCTCTTGGTCCCAAGGAAGTGTTCGGAATATCAGCAGCAACAAAAAAATTACTATCGCTTCTCCTCTTTTCCTTAATATGTAAGCTCTGACCCTGCACCCTCAAATAAGCAGAATTGGGCCTCTGGACAGCAGAGTACCATCCAAGAAGGGAGAAGCAACACATATCACAGCCTCCAGACCATTGGGATGAAGACCCCCAAGAATAAATACGTATTTCATTCATCACTGATTCCCATATTAGCCCGCAGTATCAAGATCTGGAAGATCAAAGATGGGTTTTGAATGTAAGAAAAGAACAGTCCTACTCAGAACTCTCTTGGGACAACTGATACCATCCAAACAAAGACAGAAAATATCTTCATGTGCTCAGCACTGTAAGAAATTGAGTATCACAGAATGTGAGGGCAGTTAAAAGAACTACTGTACAAATCTACTTGATCGCTTCTGAAGAGTTTTTAGGAAAAAGAAATCCACTTGAAAATTGACAAAAGTCTATAAAAGGAACATAACTTGGGAATGGAGAAGAGGGGCAAAGATCCAAAACCATGCCATAAATAATCAAAATTGACCCCAATACAATCTATCTGATTCCACTACCACCATCACAGAGGTCTCAAAATATATATGAGATATATGGATCCTAATAATCCTGGCATGCCATACTGCAGTTAATGATGTGAAGAGATAAACAAGAGATCCTCTGTTTTGGAAAGAAAAAATATATATCTAAACTAGGTAGGGTAAATTTGACAATTACGGTAAGTTATTTTTATATGTTTACTATATTGGTACCATGTAAATTTGATTTACATCTGTTTACTGATTAGAGATTAGGAAGGTAAAATTTATTACTCTGCTAGATGCTGGATGTAAAATGGAGGATAACTCAGAAAATATGTGTATCCTCTGACCTTATATTCCTATGGAAGTTATAAGCCAAAATATGTAAACTTACAAGTAAATGATATTAAATGATAATAAAGGTTTTGGGATCTTACCTGCTCCATTGTCATTGGGACCAAAAGTCATGTGTGCCCTTCACCACAATAATATAGTAATGTTTTTAAGAAGAGTCAACCAAAAAAAATACATCCTATTTAATTGCATAATGCTTGCTATTAATGATATGGCAATTGTCTTAATACATTCGCCTAATATTTGCTACCCCAAGTTTTATAAAATATTAGAACCTGAGTATAAATGGTTCCATGATCCCATGAGAGGGAGAAATGCTATGTTCTAATCACCTCCTTGGTGCTCTGAGTAGTGTCTCGGTCAAAGAAGAACATGTTTTACTTTAATATCTCAAAATATTACTAAGAGAGAAGAATGTTTTATATAACATAGGTGTAATCATCTACCTAAAAGAATTAACTCTTCCACCAACTGGTGAAGCACCATCAGTTCTGGAAACATTCAATTCCACAGAAGGACCGCCTAGACCAAAGGCTCAATGCAATGTCCATAGCTTTATTTATTTTCAACAAGCAGTCTGGGAATTGCTCTCTCAAAGCTCCACTCCAGTTGTGTCTTGATAGAACTTTCATTGTATCTTATATCACATAGAAGTACATCAGGGGCTTAATTCAGCACAGACTTTCAGTTTTACGCAAGAAAAGCATGGATGTGAATCCCATGGAAATTGATTTCCCTCACATTCCCACTAATTCTGTACCCGTATTTTGGCATTTATAACTCTCTGATTTTGACTATTATTATTTTTATCATAATAGCAGAATCATAATAGTTGTCAATTATTAAGTGCTTATTATCCGTTTGGGACTTTATTAGATGCTACTTTATATCATCTCATCTAAAATTCTTAACTTTCAAAAAGGTTTTGAAAGAATTACATAAGCATATGAATGTTCCTATGGAAAGGCATTGATACCTTCTTACAGCCAGTGAAGAGAACATGAAAATACATTAAAAGACTCACAGCAAGGAAAAATCCAAATAAGTAGCAAATGAAATCAAATAAAACCTGGGAAGGAAGATGCAGATTTGGACAACAGAAAATTCTTGGTTAATGTGCAATTTGAATCAGAAGAGCATTGGCTATGAGATTATCCTACCTGGATTCCAATCCCAACTGTCGTGTTGATTATATACCTGTGTGTGTGTGTGTGTGTGTGTGTGTGTGTGTGTGTGTGTGTGTGTGATTGCATTTGTGTGTGTGTTTAAGATATAAAATTTGGCATGTTAGATTATCAAAGAAATCAGCCTTGAGAAACAAAAACAAAATTCTAAGCCTCCTCAACTGACTAGGTGGACCTACTCTTGGCCAAGAGGACCCCGAAGAAACCTTAAAACTGAGCTCCTAACATTACAGAATGAGAGGTTGGAGGTGCCTTACAATACTCCCCCACTCGCTAACCCCCTTAGGCTTTCTTTCCTCAGAATTAAAAACAAACCAGCCCTTTTGGGAAAGATCTGCTTCCCACTGATTTCAACCAACCTTGTGACCACTCCTCCCTTTTCCCTTTGAACACAACAATGGACCGACATGCCTTCCTGATAAAAGGCCACCAAGCCACAAAGTGGTTCTGACCAGCCAACAGAGGATGCACAATGATGGCTTTCATGTTCTCCACTTCACCTTTTAATGTCAGAGGGCCGAAAACTTTAGCCTTCCATCATACTAACACTGCCATTTTTTGAACATGGGACCCAGAAGCATGAAGCTCGATTGTGTATGTGCATGTTTCTCCTTTCATAAATATTCATGACTCCTCCTATAGCTTATTGAACACGTATGTTCAGCCACACTGTTCAGCAATAATTCCTGTCTTGTTCTTCTCATCCTCCAAATATCTGTATTTCTGGCTTCTGGCTGGAGGCTGTGCTTCCCAGTCTGTCAGAATGGCCACTTCGCAGATTGAACCACTTTATGAGAAAGAAAGCTCTCCTTTCCAGACATATGAATCTCGTCATTCTTCAGTTGACAGTCTTACAGTTTATATTAAAGCATGTAACTAATTTATTTAGACATGATTTTAAGTTACAAAGTGTAATGGAATTTGGTTAGGTTTCTAAATAGTACTGAAATACTTAAGAAAACATAAGAATCAAAATATGTATAAATGTTCTTCAAGTATGTATTTGGAATTGTATTAGTCAGTTGGAGAGTTAAAGTACTCTAAAATTGAGGGTATCAACTTTGTAACCTCACTTTAAGTTGTTTAAGAGAAATTAAAGTTGTTAAGTGGATCGGTTATTACTCCAAAGCCCCTTGAAAAAATTATACAAATTTCTAGAATTTTAATTAAATTAATGAAGCTTATTGAGGAAGGAGACCCAGACATCTAGGATCACTTCCCCCTTGACTTCCACACTGCATTCAACAGAAGAAAAGGCTGGCCGACTGGCGCCTCCTAAATCACCTTCCTGTAAATAGCAGGCATGGTATGGGGCAATCTCTCTGGAAGACACTGTTTTTACTTAAACAAGATCAACCCCACTCCTCCATCTGGAGACCAGAAACCCTTTCACATGTAATTCCTAAAACTGTAAACCCAAGACTCCTTCATATGTGATTTCTAAAGCTGTAAACCCAAGACCCTTTCACTTGCAATTTCTAAGGCTGTAAACCTAAGATCTTTTCACGTGTAATATCTAGAGTGTAAGCCTATATAAAGGCCAAGCTTCTCTTTGTTAGGGGAGCTTGGCCATTTGGACAAAACATAAAGCCTTACTCCAGGGCTGTAATAATAAAACCTCTTCCTTTTCTAATTCGGTGTCCGAGAGTCTGTTTCTCGCAGCTGCTCCTGCTTCATGATGGCTCACAAAAAGCAGTGTAATTGGTAACTTGAATAAAGTAAATATAAATTTTGAAAACCAAAGTATGCTTTAAATCATCTTTGTGATACACAAAGGCCAACTTCAAGGATACAAACAAAAATAGCATATGGCAATGAAAAATGAACGGAAAACAAAAGCCTTATGTGTTACAACGCGTGGGTAGAAAAGATAGACCCAGGTTTAGGAATCAACTCCAGAAGACTATTGGGCAATAGAACAAGAGAGAGGAAAGGAAGGAAGAAGAGAAAGTGGAAGAAGAGCCTGATGCAGAGATAACAGTGATATCATGCCACGGTTTTAATTGCTTTTGATTCTAAAAATTACCTGGCATACGGGAAATCAGCCCAGGATCCCACAGACCCACCTACCAGGCCCCTCACATGCTTTTCTCCTACTCAAAGGTCCCACCTCCCTGCACCCTCCCGTGGCTACCACCACCCTCTGAGAGCCATCTCTGCAGATGGTGATTCAGGCCAGGACCCCACAAATCCGCCTAAATAAACCAGCACTGGCCTGTCAGTGACTCAGAGAGGCAGCCAACAAATGAGCAAGAACAGGGTATCATGGGCAACTGACATAGAAATTTTTCAAAGGCCCAGAAGATCCATGATCCACGATCAGCTCATTCTACCCTCTTTGGCCTTGGCAGTGACATCAGATGGGAGGGTCAATCCTCCCTCTTTTCAGGGAAGAGTACTTTGCTTGGCAAGCTTGTTTCTGTCTCTAATGTTTATTTGGTCACACCTGCCTTAAATGCCAGCGTGACTAAAATGTTGAAACTCTCTCATCTACATTGTTTTAACCTGAATTTCCCCAGGCAATTAGTTTCTTTGAATATGAGCTGGTAAACACCCTTCCTCCACCCTTTTCCCAGCAGTCCTGGGACTACCTGAAACACAGGTGTGTCTTACCACACATAAACACTAAAACTCAAAAATAGAGAAAATAACAGCTACAGCTACTGAGGAAGGAGACCCAGGCATCTGGTTTTCCCTCCCCCTCTGTCATCCACAGTGCATCTCAATAGAAGAGAGAGCAGGCCAGCTGGCTCTTCCTGAATCTGCTTCCTGTAGGTGGCAGGCTTGGTCTTGGGGAAACTCTCTGGAAGGCACTGTTTTTACTTAAAACAAGATCAAACCAGAAACTTTTTCACATGTGAGTCCTAAAACTATAAACCCAAAACCCTTTCATACATGATTCCTGAAGCTGTAAACCGAAACCCTTTTCATATGTGATTCCTGAGGCTATAAACCTAAGATTCTTCCATATGTAATATCTAAAGTATAAGCCTATATAAAGGCAGAATCTTCCTTTGTTAAAAGAGCTGAATTTGATTAAATTATTCCTCAGCTCCCGGCTGTAATAAACTCTTTCCTTCTTCAATCGGTGTTCGAGAGATCCGTTTCCCATGGCCGCTCCTGCTACACTGCTATTGAGTTAATAGATTGCATATAAACATTCCAGACTTCTGACCTGCAAGAGGCTTTAGACCTACTCGCCTCCTCACAAGTACTCCACTGTATTCATTCATCAGACTGACATTTAAGAATTTGGATTACGTGGACTTGTGTGATCATACCACATATTCTTTCAGTACGTGCATCTCTACTGCACATGCCACCACTTTTCCTCCACCCAGCCTACCACCACTCATCACTGTGGACAGCTCTTCAGCAGATAATTGCTCACTGGTTAGGGCTCGGGTATCATGCACAAAAAGGCTGAAAGTTGGCTGGAAACCCTGTGTATTCCAGAGGTGAACAGCCACCTCTCAGCTTCACAGCTGCCCACAGACAGCGATCCCATCTCCCTGGCACAGATAGTGAAGTCTCTTTTTCTTCTGCCCATGTATGATCCTATAGGCACAGTTTTCCCTACTAGACAACACGACAAAGCGAACACATCAACCAGTGAAATTAGTGGACGGCTAACATGACCCAAGGACCAGAATCCCCCTCTTGAGCTCTGCCTAATGCTTCTGCCCTCCACTCCTAGGCCCCCTGAATCCCCAACCCTGCACCCCAGTTATCAGTATCTACCTCTGTCCTTTGGCCACGTGCTAAGGACTTGTTCAGACCATCTTCTTTGGTTTACCAATTTCCTTTTACTCTCAACTTTAATCCTCCATTGAAATTGGAGTGACCTATGGCTTCAGGTATCCAGCATCTTCCTGACTGCATGGGACAAGTGACAGCCAAGCCATGTCCCATAAGAGGACCAGGAATTGGCTCCCACTCGACTTCACCTCTCACCTTCCAGCGTCTATCAAGGCTCCCTGACAAAACTATTCTTAAATTACAACTCTTATGCTCAGAAGACCAGGTCTACTTCTCTGGACTGTCTCATTTACTTTTTTCTAATGGCCGTTTTTATCCATTAAGTCCACAGAGTTCTTTCCTGGTGGCACCTACCACAATATGTGGTCTGGTCTCATGGGGTTGACTTTTCCTGTAGCATTACAACATAAGTTCACGTCTTCCACCACCAGCCTACCACCTATCAGTCCTCACACACATCCTTCCCCTACTCAAGCGTCCTGTCTCCCACACACCTCATTGAAACTCTCCCTTGGTTGCCCACCCTGAGAACCCAGAGGCATGGTGGGAAAGGGCTTCTGTGTCCTGTTTCTCCCAGGCTGCCCTTCCACAGGAGATGAAAATCTTGCTGGTCACTTAATACCTGCAAAACTGGAGTTTTCTGTACAAGGAAAGAGTTAGACACGTCAGTTTAGCACCTGGGATGAAGCACCCAAAAAATAGCAAACTGGGGCAAACCCTTTTGTTTGCCAGACGTTTGACTGTGCTTGGGATCAAAGAAAGTTTCAAGATTGAGGCCCTTTTTATGCCACCTTAATCCTCTGAAGCAGGAATTTGAAGAAGAAACAGTGACTAGGATCATCCCTGAAAGGAGGAAAGAGTTCCCTTAGGGCTTGGGCCAGCCCTCATCTGGGCTGGAAGAAGATTGCATGGTTTGACTGAGAGTGGCCACTTTTTTCAAGGTAGAGTTTTAAAGAATTAGGCTAGTTAGGAACATAAATAGACATTTCTTTATGTGTTAGTTTTTTATTTTCAAGGAATCTGTGCTTTTCATCTGAGTTGTAGAATTCAATGTGAAGTTGTTTATAATACCCATTCATTTTTAATATAAAAATGTCATACCTATCATTTTTGAAATGGTTTCTACTCATTTTTAAATACATAACATCATCGTGTGTGTGAAGGTACTCAAGCCACAAACTAAATAATGATAATAATTTTTAAAGTAATGACAGTAGTCATAATAATAATTTTTAGGACCTAGGATTCATCTGTTATTCCTGTTTTCCTCGCCTCCCACATACTACTTCTTCCTAGGTCCCAAGTTCTGCCTTAAGCTTATTAGCACTCCCATCTTCTCATTATCTTCAGTGTTCTTACTCTAATTAGAGCCACCATCACCCTCACCTGAACCACTGCAGAGGTTTCCTGTCTTGTATCCTGATTTCTATCAAGATTGTCTCCTTATTCCTATCTTGTGCCTCAGCAATCCCGTATCAGAACAACCACAGCAATCACGTAAAATACAGAAAAGATTATGTCCTCCTTGACTGAAATGATTGAATATATCTTCCCATTGTAGCTAGGGAAAAATCTGAAGTTCTTACTGTCCTACAAAGCACTCCATGCTGTGGCACTGACTCTTTTGCTGACTTCATCATATCTTTCTTTCCTTGTTCACTATGTTGCAGGAATATTGACATTCTGGTGGCTTCCTTCCCTTTAAAATAACCTTTTATCTGACTAAAATTGAAGTTTAAATTCATAAAAGCTCACCAACTACAGTATACATCTCAATAAAGCTTCATAAGCTAAACAACCATGCAGCCAAAGCACAGATAAAGAAATAATATGTTACCAGCATCTCAGAAGGAGTCCATCTGGTGTCTCTCCCAGTCACTACCAGCCCCTAAACATTATCTTTTTCCTGACATCTAACACCATAAATTTGTTCCTCAAACTCTGAACTGTACATAAACATAATCACACAGTATGAATTCTTTGGTGCCTGGATTTTTTTTCCTCAAAATTGTGTTTGTGATACTGATTCATTTCCTGGTGTGTAGTTATAGATTTTTATTCTCATTGCTGTATAGTATTTTTCTATGAGAATACACCATCACTGATGTCTCCAATTTATTGTCAAAGGCATTTTAGTAGTTTCCAATTTTGAATTTTTTTAAATAATGCTAGTGTGACTATTCATATACATGTCTTTTTGTGACTATATGTATGTACTTCTGTTAGGTACATACCTATGAATATAATGACTGGGTCAGAGGATAGGCATCTGCTTAGCTCTAGTGAATACTGTTAACTTTTCCAAATTATTTCTACCATCTAGTATTCCTATCAGAAGTGTATGAAAGTTTCAATTGCCCCACACTCTGATCAAACTTGATATTGTCTATCTTTTTTCATGTTAGCCATTTCAGTGGCTATGTGGAGATAATACATTGTGATCTGAATTTGCATTTCTCTTATGAATGATGAGATTGAGCTTTTCATCATATGTTTATTAGAAATATGGAAATGCCCTTTCATGAATTGCCTGTTCAAGTTGTTCAGACATTTTTTTATTTGCTCATTTCTTGTTTTCTTATTAATCTGTGAGTAGGAATACGTGTGTATCTATGTTCTGGAACCAAGCCCTTTGTAAATATAGATATTACATACAGCTTCTCCATCTCTGTGGCTTAATGTTTTCGCAATCTCGGTGGTGCTTTTAATAACAAGAAATTTTTAATTTTAATGAAATCCAATTTATCATTTTTCAACCTTATTGGTATGTTTTTTATGACCTGATTAAGGAATGTTTCCTACCTACAACATCTGAAGACATTCTCCCAGGGTTTAGGATTTTGTTTGTTTTGGTTGTGTACTGTATTTTTATTTTCTATAGATACATAATATACATATTTAAGGGGTACATGTGATGTTTTGTTACACACACAGAATGTATAGTGATCAAATCAAATCACAGCATTTAGAATATCCATCACCCTGACCATTTATCATTTATCTGTGTTGAAGACATTTCAGTTCCTCACTTCTAGATATTTTGAAACATACAACACATTCTCATTAACTATAATCACCTCACTCTACTATCAATTATTAGAACTTATTTCTCCTATTTAACTATATGTTTGTACCCATTTGTAAGCCTGTCATTATCTCCACAACCTCATGAACATACACATCTCTCCCAGCCACTGGTAACTATTATTCTATTCTCTATCTTCATGAAATCACCATTTTTAGCTCCCACATATGATGGAACATGTGATCATTGTCTTTCTGTGCCTGGCATATTCTACTTAACATAATGACCTCCATCCACTTTCAACCATGTTGCTGCAAATAATGTGATTTCCTTATTTTTATGGCTGCATAGTATCCCATTTATACATATATATATATGATGTATATCACGTTCTCTTTATGCATTTATCTGTTCATATCTTTGTTATTGTGATAGTGCTGCAGTAAACATTAGGATGCGTATCTCCTTTTGATATACTGATTTTCTTTCCTTGGAATAAATACTTAGCAGTGGGATTGCTGGAGCACATGGTAGTTCTATTTTTAGTTATTTGAGACATCTCCATACTGTTACCCATAATGCCTGTATTAATTTGCATACCCACCAATGGTTTGTGAGAATTCTCTGCATCCTCTCAAGCATCTGTTACATTTCATCTTTTTGATAATAGCCATTTTTACTGGAATGAGATGATATCTCACTGTGGTTTTAATTTGCATTTCCCTGAGGATTAGTGATGTTAAGCAATTTTTCATACACTTGTTAGCCATTTGTATACCTTCTTTTTAGAAATGTGTATTTAAATCCTTTCCCTACTTTTTGACAGGATTGTTTGGTTTTTTGCTATTGTTTGAGTTCCTATATACCCTGGATATTAGTCAGTAGAACATTATTTAGAGAAATTAAAGGAGATTTAAATGAAATAAAAGTATCACATGTTCTTAGTTTGAAGATCCAATTGTAAAATATATTATACTCAAATCACCCGATAGATTCACTGTGTATGAGTTATAGTACTGTTGTTTTTGGTAGAATTTGGCAAGCTTATTTAAAAATTCAATTTTAAAATTAAGTTGTAATTATTGCATATGAATTCTGACACAATTTTGTTGGTAGCACTTGATAAGCTTTTTTTAAAATTTATTTGGAGAGACAAATAACTAACAATAGCCAAGAGGTTCCTAGAATATAACAAAGATTTGAATGCTACAGTAATTAAAACAGCATGGTGCCGGTGTAAGGATAGCCCAATGGAATAGAATAGGGGCTCCAGGAACAGACTCACACATACATAATTGCTTGATATATGAGAAGGATGACTGCATGGCAGTACAGTCTTTTTGATAAATGGTTCTTGGTTCAATTGGATATTCCCATATTCCCATGGTGCTTGGTTCAACTGGATATTCCCATATTCCCATGGTGCTTGGTTCAACTGGATATTCCCATATTCCCATGGTGCTTGGTTCAACTGGATATTCCCATATTCCCATGGTGCTTGGTTCAATTGGATATTCCTATATTTCTATTGGGTGATATATGTATATATATATATATAGTCTTCTTCCCTATCTTACATTATAAACAAAAATTCATTTCAGGTGGATTACAGATCTAAATTTGAGTAGTAAAACAATGGACTTTAAAAAAAAAAATCCACAGGCCAATAATGAGTAACAAATAATGAGTAACAAGATTGGATCAGTAATAAAAAGTCTCTCAGCAAAGAAAAGACAAGGACATGATGGCTTCACTACTGAATTCTACCAAACCTGTAAAGAACTAACATAATATTGAATGGGGAGAAGTTTAAAGTCTTCCTCTATGAACTGGAATTAGGCAAGGCAGGCCACTTTCACCATACATATTTAACATAGTACTGGAAGTCCTAGCCAGAGCAATCAGGCCAGAGAAAGGAACAAAAAGCATCTAAGTTGGTAAAGAGTAAGGCAAATTGTCCCTCTTTGCAGATGACGTGATCTTATATCTAGCAAAACCTAAAGACTCCATCAAAACTTCTTAGATCTAATAAACAAGTTCAATAATGTGGCAGGACACAAAATCAACATACAAAAATCAGTAGTAGTTCTAGACACCAATAACAAACTATCTGGAAAAGAAATCAAGAAAGCAATCTTATTTACAATAGCCACAAACAAAAGCTAGAAATAAATTTAACCAAAGAGGTGAAAGACCTTTACAAGGCAAACTATAAAACACTGATGGAAGAAACTGAAAAGGATACGAACAAATGGAAAGAGATTCAATGTTTATGCACTGGAAAAATTAATACAGTTAAAGTGACCATCCTACCCAAAGCAATCCATACAGTCAATGTGATCTCTATCAAAATATCCATGGCATCTTTTTACAGAAATAGAAAAATAATCCTGCAATTTGTATGGAACCAAAAATGAGCCTGAATAACCAAAGCAACGCTGACCAAAAAAAAGACAAAGCTGGAGGCATCACTGTAGGTTGTTTGTGTTACTATAAAGGAATACCTGAGACTGGGTAATTTCTAAAGAAAAGAGGTTTATTTTGGCTCACAGTTCTGCAGGATGTATACGAAACATAGTACTTGGCATTTGCTTCTGGTGAGGGCCTCACCAGAGGAAGCTTACAATGAATCATGGTGAAAGATGATGGGGAGCCAGTGTGTCACACAGTGAGAGAGGTAGCAAAAGAGAAACAGGGGATGACGTGTCACACTTTTTTACAATCAGATCTTGCATGAACTCACAGAATGAGAACTCACCTCAACATCCAGTATTAACCACACAGTAACGAGATGCCACCAAAATTTTCATTTGGGGCTGTTGCAGCCTAACTTTAATAAAATTTAATAGACATTATTTTTTAGAATACTTATAGGTTTACAGATAAAATTGAGTAGATAGTACACAGAGTTCTCCTATTCTCCCTTGTCCCCTAGCACACAATTTCCTCTATCATTAGTATCTTGCATTAGTGTGATACATGTTTACAATTGATTAATCAATATTGATATATTATTATTAACTAAACTCCATAGTTTACATTAGGGTTCATTCTTTGAGTTTTACAGTTCTACGGGTTTTGACAATTACCTAACGACATGAATCCCCAGTACAGTACCACACAGAAGAGTTTCACTGCTGAAAACCTCCTTGTGTTCAACCAATTCATCCCTCCTGCATGCTTGGCAATCACTGATCATTTCACTGTCTCTACCATTTTGACTTTCCTGGAATGTCCCAGTGTTGGAATTATACAGTGTGTAGAGTCTTTAGATTAGTTTCTTCCTAGCATTCTGTATTTAATGTGCCTCCATGTCTTCTCATGGCCTAATAGCTCATTTCATTTATCACTGAATCATATTCTCTTGCACAGATATACCACAGTTTGTTTAGCCATTCACTTACTGAGGGACATTTTGGTTACTTTCAGTTTTTGATAAGCTATGAGTAAAACTGTTGTAAATACTTGGATGCAAGTTTTTGAGTGAACGTGTTTTCACATTACTTGAGTAAATATCTAAAACCGCTATTTGCTGGTTATATGGCAATGCTATGTTTAGCTTTGTTAAAAAAAAAAAAAAAACCCTGCCAAACTGTTTTCCAAAGTGACTAGCATTTTGCATTTCCACTAGCAGTGACTGAGAGTCCCCGTTGCTCTGCATCTTTGACAGCCTGTGGTATTGTCACTTGTTTGGATTTGAGCCTTCCTATTAGGTGTATATTATAGTGTAGTGGCATCTCATTGGTTTAATATGCAA
The DNA here is from genome assembly GCF_009761245.1 of Sapajus apella. Lineage (NCBI taxonomy): Eukaryota > Metazoa > Chordata > Mammalia > Primates > Cebidae > Sapajus > Sapajus apella. The sequence goes on along the minus strand of NW_022437088.1, from coordinate 2,436,471 downwards.
TTTCCTAGTGACACAGGATTTTGAACATCTTTTTCATATGTTTATTTGCCATCCATATATCTTTTTCTGGTGAAGAGTCCAGATCTTTTGCCTGTTTTTAAATTGGGTTGTTTGCTTTTTTATTATTGAATTTTAAGTGTTCTTTATATATTTTGGACAACAGTCTTCCATCAGATCTGTATTTTGCAAATATTTTTTCCCAGTCTATAATTTGTTTATTCATTCTCTTAACAATGCTTTTCACAGAGCAGAAGTTTTTCATTTTAATGACATTCAACTTATCAATTTTTTCCTTCCTGGATTGTGCTTTTGGCATTGTATCTGAGGAGTTATCATCAAACTCAAAGTCACCCAGATTTTCCCCTATGTTATTGTCTAGGAGTATTAACAGTTTTTCACCTCACATTCAGGTGTAAGATCCATTTTGTAAAAGGTGTAAAATCTGTGCCTAGATTTATTCATTTTCCACATATGGATGTCTAGTCATTCTAGCCCCATTTGTTGAAAAGACTGTCCTTTCCCTGTTAAATTGCCTTTGTGCCTTTCTCAAAGATCTGTTGAGTATTTGTGTAGGTGTATTCCCGAGCTCTGTATTCTTTTCTAGTGACCTGTTTGTCTGTTTTTTCTTTCTTCACCGATTTCCACATTGTTTGGTTCCTGTAGCTCTATAATTAGTGCTGAAGTCGGCAGTGTCCGTTCTCTGGGAATTTTTCTGATCTTTACTATGAGAACCTGGTTGGGCTCCTGGTGGTAACACTTAGAAAAGTGTGAGATCCCCACTAAATCTGGTCCCAAGGAGTTTTGAATGCTCAAGCCAGGCCACCCTCAGCTTCTAGTGATCTGTCAGTACCATTTAAGTACTCCTCCCAGTTGCTGGCTTCAGCAGCTTCTGTTCCCTGTATTTGGCTGTCTTTCTTGTTTTCAGCATGGCAATTTGCCCTGTGACCTCTCCTCTTGTCCTCCTAAGAAGGGTTGATAATTTTCAGTTTGTTCAGCTCTTTTCTTGTGAGGACAAGTGGTGACTTCCTTGCTTCTTACAAGTTGGAATAGAAATGAGAAATTTTATTTAAAAAATTAGTTGTAACAAAAGTTATTAATTGTAAATGTAGAATTTAATAATTTAAGTAGATATGTAGAATTTTGCAGCCATCACCTCAGTCCCTTCTTAGAATATATTTCTTACCTCCCCAAATTCCCCAGAGCCTCTTTGCAGTCATTTTCTCCATGACTGGAGCCTGAAGAAAATAAAAATTTGGAAAACAGACAACACTAAATTTAAGCTATTATTAGATTGGAATTTTACATAATGGACCATTGTGTTACTCTTGTGGCAACTGGAGGAGATATTTTATTCTAAGGAATTTCTTTTGGGGGAACTTAGTTTATTGCTGTTTATTGCTCTCCTTGAATTGGTTCATTCATGCTGGTGACAGACAGTTGTTATCAAACCTTGTCTGGTGAGCGCAGGTAAAAGAGCTAAACAAATCTTAGAAATGTAGTTGATGAATTTGCAGATACTGTTATGCAGAGTTAAGTTTTTTTTTAGACGGAGTTTCGCTCTTGTTGCCCAGGCTGGAGCGCAACAGTGTGATCTCGCCTCAGTGAAACTCTACCTCCCAGGTTCAAGTAATTCTCCTGCCTCAGCCTCCCAAGTAGCTGGGATTATAGGCATATGCCACCATGACAAGCTAATTTTATATTTTCAGTAGTGATGGGGTTTCTCCATGTTGGCCAGGCTAGTCTCAAACTCCTGACCTCCAGTGATCTGCCCACCTTGGCCTCCCAAAGTGTTGGGATTACAGGCGTGAGCCACCATGCCCATGCCTGGATTTTTTTTTGGGGGGGGGACACAGTCGCACTCTGCCACCCAGGCTGGAGTGCTGTGGTATGATCTCAGCTGACTGCAACTTCTACCTCTAGGGTTCAAGCTATTCTTATGCCTCAGCCTTTCGAGTTGCTGGGATTACAGGCATGCACCACCATGCCTGGCTAATTTTGTATTTTTAGTAGAGACAGAGTTTCTCCATGTTGGTCAGGCTGTTCTTGAACTCCAGACCTCAGGTGATCTGCCCCTCAACCTCCCAAAGTGCTGGGATTACATGCATGAGCCACCACACCTGGCTGGGAGTTAAGTATTTTACCATCTTTTTTCTTTCAGAAATTGGGTTGGTAACATTGAAGAGATACTTCTCACCTGCCTGAAATGCCCTACGTTATCTTCTTCAAGTTGCAAGGGCTCTGGAACAGCCCTTTCAGTGCTCCCATAAAGGTAAATATAACATTTTACTGTAGTTCTTTGCTTTTTTTTCTTTTTTGTGCCTATAGGGATTAGCATACATGTATGTGAAAATATAAAAAGAGTACAGATAGGCCCCTGTAATTAGTTGTCTGTTGCTACCTATTAATGCATTATAACAAGTTAGTGGTTTGAAACCACAGAAATCAGGAATGATTGGGTTCTCTGATCAGGGTCTTAGGAGGCTGAAATCCTGTAATGGGCTGCCTATGATTTTCATCTAGAGCTCAGGCTACTCTTCCAAGTTCACTACAGATGTATTGGCAGAATCCATCTTCTTGTGGGTAGAGGACTGACATCCTTTTGCAGTCCTCCTGGCTCTCAGCCTGGAGACACTCTGACTCCAGAGCCCACCTGCATTCTTTCTCACTTTCCCCATCTTCCAACCAACAACGGCCCATGGAGTTCTTCTCCAGCTCCCATCCTCTCTCTGACTTTGTCTTCTCCTACCCACTAGAGAAATCTGTGACACTTAGGGAGTGATGTGATTAGATCTGGCCCACTCAGGAAAGCCCAGCCTTTGTATTAGTCTGTTCTTGCAATGTTATAATGACCTGAGGCTGGGTAATTTATAAAGAAAAGAGATTTAATCAGGTCATGGTTCTGAGGGCTGCTCAGGCTTCCACTTCTAGGGAGTCCTCATGAAACCTACAATCATGGTGGAAGCGGAAGCATGCACAGTCTTCACATGGAAGGCAGGAAAGAGAGAGAAAATAAATAGGGGAAGTGCTACGTACTTTTAAACAACTAGATCTCATGGAAACTCGACCATGTGACGGCACTTGGGAAATGGTGCTAAGCCGTTAGAAACCATCCCCATGATCCAATAACCCCCCGCCAGGCCCCACCTCTAACACTCAGGATTATAATTCAACATGAGATTTGGGTGGGGACACAGAGCCAAACCATATCATTCTTTAAAGTCATATGACTGCCATGTAACAATGTAATCACAGGAATGTCTCATCAGCTTAACAGGTTCCAGAGATAAGGGTACAGCATGTTTGGAGACCATTTTAGAAATTCTGCCTATCACAGTTCAACTTCTGGTCCCCAGATGTTCACGTTCCTCACAGATGCAAAATACATTCACCCTCTCACCTAAGGTTTCCAAGTTTCACGTCATTATGCATTAGTGCAAAGTGAAAAATGTCATGTAGCTTTAATCTGATCAAAAGTTTAAAATCTCATTTAAATCATCTACACCAAGTGTGAATGAGGCTTCTCAGGGTGTCCGTTAATTACAGATTCTTTTTATTTGAGAATGAGTCTTGGTCTGTCGCCCATGCTGGAGTGCAGTGGTGCGATCTTGGCTTATTGCAACTCCTGCCTCCTGGGTTCAAGTGATTCTCCTGACTCAGCCTCTCGAGTAGCTGGGATTACAGGCATGAACCACTGGATTCAGCTAATTTTTTTGTATTTTTAGTAGAGACGGGGTTTTACCTTGTTGGCCAAGCTAGTCTGAAACTCCTGACCTCAGGGGCCGTCCCCCTCAGGCTCCCAAGGTGCAAGGATTACGGGCATGAGCCACCGTGCCTGGCCCAAGTACAGATCCTTGATATAATTCCCTTACCCCTGTTGACCAGTGAAACTGAACAAACAGCTTATCTGTCCTCAGTGTGCAATGGTGGGACAGTCACAGCATAACACTGCTAGTGATTCTTGTTCAAAAAGAGGGAAAGTGGAGGGAACAAAGTCACTGATCCAAAACCATTTTGACATGGGGCTGAGCAAAGTTCAGCAGGAATTTCTTGATTAGGCTCCACAGCCTGGAAGTAGCCCTCTGTGACAGGGGGCTTTGCCTCCGGGCTCTGCAGTTTTTTCTATTGTTATTGAAAACATTTTATTTTCCTTCTTCCCCTACTCTTTTGGTTCTTCCCCTTTCTCCTCATAGCAGCATCCTCCATTGATCCTTGTGGCATCATCCCAGCAGAATTGGTCAGCTATTGCCTGTGTCAGGGTCCTGACCATCTCCACGAGGGGCTGTCCTTGTGAGCCCGTGCTCCTCTTCACTGACCTGACCTCTCACAGTCATGATTGCTTTCAGCTGCCCTGGCTGGCTTAGGAGAAAACCTAAGACTATGGAGTCCCAGAACCAATCTCTGCCCTCTCTATCTCCAAGAGAGGAAGAAAATAACAGGGATCTTCTTGGAGAAATGACTCACCTGAGGGCCTGGACTCTCCCGCAGTTACAGCAGAAGAAAGTTTCTGAAGAAGAATAGAGGAGCTGAGAGCCCAGGCCGGGAAAGCAGGGTTGTGTGAAACATTATTTAATCCTATGTGCTTTCTGCCCCAATCTAGCAGCCAGTGAATGACGGCTGACTGAGTATAAAGACCAGGACTATAGAACTGTGATAAAGCGTTTGTCCAAGGAAAGGGGCTCTTACTGTTTTTGTTTTCACAGTGGAATTGGCTATTTTTCATCTAAAGTTTTCTGAATGGCATCAGCGAGCTTTGGGAGGGTGAGTTACCTGCTCTGCACAGGGAGGCTGAGGCCATGGCTTGTATGGTGGATCTGCTGCCACCAAGTGGTGACGGAGGGAGCCTGGGAGAGTCTCAGTCTTTCTGGGCTTCAGTGTTTCCTCATGAGTAAGATAGAGGCTTATTGTACCTCTCTGAGGTCCCTTCCTGCTCTGTCTGCTCCGAGCCTCTGAGGAATTGAGTTGCTTTTCAATACTTCCTGGGACCTTCAGCTGAGACCTGACTCTGTGTGTCTCCTGCAGGAGCCTGAGCTGAGTCTACACGCTGGAATCCCAGAGCTGCGGGAACAGGTGGAAGAAAGAAAGTCAGCAGGTTTAGGGGATGAGAATAATCCACAAAGGACAAGCCAGAAACAAGGAGACTGGAGCTTCTGGTTCTTGTTCTAAACCATATTAAACTCTTCTCCTGGACCTAAATTTTTCTCAGCTCTTTGTATTGTAGGTGTATAGAATGTATTTTTCTCTACAATTTCCACAGCTTCAAGTCTTTTTGTAATGTTTAGCAGGCAGAATTTCTTAAATAAACTTTAAGCTGACACTCTTGCCAGTGTAGGTAAGAATCTCCATCTATCCGCTGTCTGGCCCCAAACCAGCGATGTGTTTCTAACGCCACCACCTGGGAACTGGTGGTATCAAAAGAGCAGAGATACTCAGGCTACGCCTTGGCGAGGAGCACACGGTGAGTCCTTTGTGAGGCACACACGAGGACACAGTTTCAATCTCTTTATTTTGAGAGATTGGGTAAACCTTGTCCTGGCCCGCTGACCAGCCCAGGAAGTCTTGCTGGTGAAGAGATGAAAAGGATGTCGTATCCATACACAAATGCAGCTGGAGAACGAAAGACTGGATAAAGTGCCACACGAGGGTCAATATGCATCGACCTAAAAAGAGACAGAGTCCCGTCTACATCATCCCTGGAGTTGACAGCTCCCCGGGAGGTTTTCTGTGACCCATTCACCCCCGCCTATCACCCAAATGGATTTCCATAGCACACTGATCAAACGTCAGCCGCATCTCCCCATACTTAACCCTGTGCCTCAACATCAGTGACCCCCGCTCACTCTTGCCTAAACTGCAGAGTGCTTGTCGAGGGTGCTCTGCATTTTCATCCCCTGTGCTGCCCTCACGCATGCGCGTGCACACACACTGACAGGCACATGCATGCACACATGAGCACACAGGCATGCACACGTACACACAGGGTCTGGCGTCTGGGAGAGGCTCAAGGACTTTAAACTTCCTTTGATCCTAAAGAGCAGAGCTAGAGCTGCTAGTTAATGTTAAGTGATTTCATTTCAAGTCCCCAAAAGAGATGGTGGGATTGGGGTGGGGCCTATGAAAGATGCTAAGTACCTAGCCCAGGAATCCCTGCAGAAGAGCCATTTCCTGGAGAGGAGGAGCTCAGCAAGTCCTTTCCGCTTGTCTCTTCTCAGACCAGGATGTCCCAAAGACCTGAGGTGCTGGATCAAAGTGGACCTGCCTCCCTATCCCTTACTCTCACTCCCACATCTCCCTCCAGGGCGGCTATCTCACTGGAACCCCACTGGGGGCTTAGAGCAATAATATCTCTGCAGGTCTATGAGGGCTGCATGGACACCAGAGCCCCGGGCACACTGCCTGCCCACCACGCCCAAAGACACAGATCACAGGCATGATCCTCTTCGACCCGAGCTGGAACTTCACTTTCTTGGATCCCTAGGCTTTGCTCCTCCTTCTGCATCACCTGGAGCTTGTCGCCAGCCTAGGGTAACAGAGGCTTGGGAATTATACTCTTTCTGATGTTCGATTCTGATTGCTTAGTTGGCTAACTCAAACTGACATGTACTAACCTCCTGAAAAAAAAAAAAGAGATCAGATTTTTAAAGTAACTAGGAATAGTATAGGTGAAGAAGAGAAACAGTCAGTAATATGAGAAAAGGCAAAATGTCTGTTAATAGACATTAATAACTATTAATAGGATGGATTAAAACACAGGAAAATTTGCCTGACCGTCTAAAAGACATCTAGTCCTGCCTCCCATTAACTTAACTATTCTCCACCAAAAGGCCTTCAAAAGATTGGTTGGCATTTAATTAAACATACGCTGGCCCAGACAGTTCATAAACTTAGGAAGTGCTGCTATTGGCCTGAGAAGACAGGCTTAGCGACTCCCTCCTTACCTCCTGCCGCTTGCACCCATGCACGCTGCCCCTGCTCCCCGGAACATCTGGGAGCATGTCTTCATGAGGCACAGCCTTGAATTATGTGCCAGCTTGTGCTCCCGCCTCCAAACGTTTGTTTCTTCGGGCTAAAATTCCTCTACTCCACTTTCCATTTTTTAACAGGCACTCTATCTCGGTGCTTCTCTAACTCTTTGCTTTTTTCTGAATCATCGCAATGTGAGCATGATTGTCGTAGACAGCAGAATCCAGAACTGGCCTCAGTCCTCTGAGGTTGGCGTAGACACGGGCAGGCATTGGCACCTTGATGCAGCCCCAGAGACACTCCCCTTGGCTGAGTCCTGTGCTTCACGGGGGCAACCGTGGCTTTGAGCGTGGCAGTAAGTGAGTGGAAGCGAAGGTCTTAGTACCCGAAGATAGAGAAGTAGGGGGAGGAGAGGGAATGTCTCATATGTGAATATTCAGGAGGAAGCTCCTCCAGAGCTGTCGCTAAAGCTTAAAAGTTTACCTCCTGTTTCTTGCAGTGTATCATCAATACAGAAAAGACGACCTAGCAGCAGCTGGAGCAGTGCGAAATGCCTGCCAGCCCCCTCCTGGGTCCCCAAGCCCTGCTTTTACCCCATAGCTGGCAGAAGCGGACTTCCTCCCCATGCCAGTGGGAATACCACCAAAGCCGAAGAGGCGCTTCTGAAGCCTCTCTCCCCCCAGGATCCAGGCAGTACATTGCTCCCTGCACTCTCTCCAATCTCTTTCTTCCAGAACCACAAAGAACACCACAAAGCCCACAAATTATCTTTCATCTACTGAAAGAGAAGGATACCTTCATAGACCACCAAATAAGAGCAGTTCATCAACAGTCTCCTCCCAGCTCCTCCTCCAGGCAACGGCAAGGACTGGACATGTGGGCCATGTTTCAGGTATCTTTTCTGAACATCAGACCTGCTCTCCATTCTGTTTTGACCCTGTGGTAAGGACCAATCAGTTCATCCAGCTGCGGCCTCCACCACCACTGCTGCCCCCTGCTGGCTCAAGAAGTCATCTCCAATTTGAAGTTATCCTTCCTTAGTTCTCTGTACCCTTGGGTTCCACCATTTTGGGGGTCTTGGGTAGCAAGGATGATTGAAATTCTAAGAAAGAAAAACTGCTTTAGACAATGGTAAAGTATTCAGAATTTTCTTTTTCTAATCCTTCAGCTTCAATCAAGACAATTACAACATTTATCACCTCCTCTCCCGGCCCCTCCTCACTCTGCTCCTAAGCCTGTTTTGAACATGCCGAGATGACCTTTCCTTTCCTCTAGAGGCACGGGGACTCTAACTCACTCACCACACACACCTCCTTCCTCCGTGCTACAACCCTGAGCACCCCACAGCCCACGAGACTCCAAGTCTCATGAGCACCAAGGAGAAGACCTTCCCAGGCCACTGGGTCTCCATAGGTGGTGAATGGCTCCTACCAGATCCTTTCCGGAAAATAGCAGGAATTACACAAAAGTACCCAGGGCCTTCCTGGGGACCAGGTGTGCCATCCTTCCCCTTCCTTATCCCCCTTTTTAATTTGTTTATATTTTTGTGGTAAGAACACTTAACATGAACTCCACCCTCTTAACAAATTGTAAAGTGTGTCAATACAATGCAATATTGTTGACTATGGGTACAACGTTGCTCAGCAGACCTCTAGAGCTTATTCATCTTACTCAATTATTTTAGGCCTATTGATTAATAACTCATTTCATCCTCCCCTGTCCCTGGTAACCACTGTTACAGTCTTCTATTTAATGAATTCGACTATTTTTAGATATTTCATATAAGTGGAATCATGCAGTGTTTGTCTCCCTGTCTTTGACTTATTTCGCTGCATAATGTCCTCGAGGGCCATTATGTTGTTGAATAAGGCAAAATTCCCTTCCTTTTTAAGGCTGCTTCGTATTTCATAATTTGTATATACAACATTTTCTTCATTCGTCTGTTGATGGACACTTAGGTTATTTTCACATCTTAGCTGAAGTTAGATTAGGTAGGGTGGGTTATTCCAGCTGCCACTATTCCCACCCGTGCTGCCTCCTGGTGGCAAAAGATCATTAGGGAAACACGGCTCTGCCTCCCGTTTTATTAAAAAACCTCGTAAAGCTGGTTAAGGAATTAACAAGAATGATTTTAAATCATCTGAAAGTTTCCCCCAAATTTCCTGACTTTGCAATCCCACACTCAGTAAAAGAAATGGGTCTCTGCTTTTCACTGCCTACCTTACCCGTGCAAAGAGTTCTCGCTTTGTGCCCCGAGCCTGCAGCAGGCACTCTCAACCTGCTGAGGGATTTTTCTCTTCATCTCTGCTATCTGGAGGATAAAAAATTTCAAGAACAATCAAGAGTGGAGGTGGAAGAGAAAGGATAGAATTTTTTTTTTTTTTAAGACAGAGTCTTATTTCATTGCCAGGCGCTAGGCTGGAGTGCAGTGGCACGATCTCCGCTCACTGCAACCTCTGCCTCCCGGGTTCAAACAATTCTCCTGCCTCAGCCTCCCGAGTAGCTGGGACTACAGGCACGCCCCACCACGCCCAACTAATTTTTGTATTTTTAGTAGAGACAGGGTTTCACTATGTTAGCCAGGATGGTCTTGATCTCCATTAAGACATCTGCCCCAGCGAGCCCCTAGTTTATTGCTCTTGCTGGTAGCTGGGAAGGTGATGGAGTCACAAGAGAAAAAGGAAGTAGAAGGCTGGTGGGTTCCTTAAGAAGAGCCCTCAGGTAGAATGTGGACTCCACAGCAGAGGCGGGTAGAGCTTCATTCAAGAGAGACTCCCATCTACCCACAGGATCCATCCCTACTGTGCCTTGCCCAGCTACCTCCTTGCCAAGTCCACCCCATCCTGTGTCCTCCCCAGTGCTCCTGAAGAGGGTCTCAGGCAGATAATGTATATGGGGGTGCGTGTGTGGGAGGACAGGGGTCAAGAGGAGGTACAGGGCAAGAGAAACCCCAGCGGCAGGGAAGGGGAAATGGAGACTTAGGTCTGAGGCCTGGAGCTTGAGTCCATCTCTGCTTGGGAGCCTGGATCAGATGGTAGCCATATCCCGGACAAATCCAACATGATCTGGGATTTCCAGCCTACACAGCACAGTGGTGCCTGCCTCCTGGAATCTCTGGGCCTCATACAGATATATTCATGTTGGAAACTGACCCTGAGAAACAGATTACCATCTCCATAAAGTTGGATCTCCCTCCTCTGACAGACAGTTCATTTACCTCTCCTGCTGAACTTTGTCTGGTATCTCCATTCATTTATTCCCCAAACATTCATTGAGCATATATTACATATCAGGCCCTGGCCCAACACTAAAGATGCAAAGAATAAGAAGGCTCTTTCCTGGATTAGGGCACAGTGTGAGACAGGAGACACAGCCACTGCCCCCCCCACAGAACAGGTGGAGAATCAATCTGTGGGGAGCATGCCAGGCATGTTCAGGATGGTATCTCTTAAGTACAGCAGGGTGGGAGGTCAGGGCAGTTCGCATGGAAGGTGGAATTTTCAAGTTGTATCTAGAAGATAAAAAATAAATAAACATCAATAAGGCAAAAAGGAGGGGGATAGTCCAGTTAGAGAGGAGAGCAATTGCAAAACCATTGAAATAATATTATTCCATCTCCTTATTGACAATAAGTGTTAACTATTGCCTGGCCAACGTGTGACAAGCCATACACGGCACTGCAGAAACAGAGGTGAAAGGAATCATTTGTTCCTGATCTCTACACTACATCATGTGAGAGAGTAGATCGGGACATAAATAACTACAAAATATGGGGATGAACATTTCGGAATGAACTTGGCTAAGACAACTAACTGCCTAGCCTGATAAGGTAAGAAAATGCATGCCCAAGGAGAATTTCCTCTGAGTTCAAGGTTGAGGAGCAGAGAGGGAGGGCTTGGCCAGCAGACAAAAAACTCAGAGTTTAAAAAAAAAAAAAAAAAAGTCTGGCCTATTTTGGGAACTGCAAGTGGCTTAACCCCAGGATCTAGGGGAAAAGTAGAAGCCTGAGATGAAAGCAGACACCAGATTAGTAAGAATTTTGTTGACCCAACCAGAAGCATTGGGCCTCATCTTAAATTCAATGGTAAAATAGGCTTCTGTTTTATAAAATTCACTTTGGCAATGCTGTAGGTGTTGAACTAGTGTTGGGGCTCTTTGGAGACAGGGAGGCCTGTGACGATGATGTCACAATAAAGGCCGCAGCCGCGGCTGTGAGAAGATGGGGGACCAGCTTGAGAGCAATGTGCCCTGCGGCTCCCACACACGGCCTGGCTCAGCAGCCTGTGGCTCAGGAGATAGAATTTGCAGGTCCTGGTAGCCGTTGGGTGTGAGGTTGAGTAGGAAGCAAGAGTCTGGGACGATCCCAGGTTTCTGGTTATGTCTTGGTGGACAGGATGCTATTCACAGGGTTGGAGCGCATAAGAGGAGCAAGAGGGACGCGTTAAGAAAGATGTGGAAGGTGTTGGATTCTGATTTTGTAAAATCTGCTTGAGGTACCAAAGCACATCTAATGGATGTTAATATTGGGACCTAGAGTGCAGGGAAGAGGGTGGGCTTTGGGATTTTCCGGTGCAGAGCTCGTAGTTCCAGCAATGGTGGATAATATCAGCAGCAAGGGTGCACAATGAAGGTGCAGGTGATGTTGAAAGGATTCATCAGAGGAGGAGAGGCTCAGGAAGGAGAGTAAATGAGGCTAGAAGTGGGAGGCTGCCCAGGTCACAGAGAACCAAAAGGAGAGAGGGGTAAAATACAGGACACAACAGTATCAATACTGCAGTAAAGTCAAATAGGATAAACCCTGAACCATGTCCATGAGGATTTCATCGTTTTCTTCCCCCTTTACATAATGAATTAGGAAAAATACACAAACATCAAGAAAAACTTACCCAATGGTGACATAAACAGTGAAAGGTGAAGATGTATACCTGGTTCCCATGGGCCAGATATAAGCCATAAGGGAGGGAAAGCTGGCTGTCTCCAAGTTGTCTAAAATCCAGAAGAAGTTGAGGAATACCAGCCAAGAGAAGCTGAAGAAGAGCCCGCCCATGCCTAGGCGCTGCAGGAGGCATGCACAGCTAGTCAAAGCAGACGTGCGTGCCTGTCATACTAAAGAACTGTGGCCAACACCCAGCCAGCAGGGAGAGGAGAGTCTGTGAAGAGCACATTCAAGTTCTCCGCGAGAGAAAGGTCAGCCATAAGCACCTGCCAAGCCCAGAAAGCTCCTTTGTCAGTTCACTAGCTGTTCAGGTCTTTCTCGTTCCTTTGCGGCCCCTACCCAAATGGACAAGAGGCAGCTGGGTGAGTAAGGGAAGGAAATTAAAAACTTCTAGTAGTTAATAGAGAAAATATTCTTCTTTTCATGCAGCCTTCCCTCCTGCAGTAGTCCCAAGTAGGAAAGAGAAGGAAACCCAACATTCAGGGAAAGACCTTCCGATTACTGAAATAAGATTGTTTATGTAAATAGAAGGGATCAGGGAACTTCTTATTTCTTAGTATGGCTCTAAAAGTCAAGGGCATCTGCTAGAGATTTCATTCCAACAGGAAGGGAAGAGCCAGCCCCACAGAGAGGGCTTTAAGAGGCATCAAGAGAAGTAGGGTTTTTTTCTGACTTTATCATGCGGGCTCTGCTTGTTCAACGAGAGTTACGTGGAGAGATAGAAAAAGGCAGGGAATAAATAGAAATGCTTTGCCAAAAAAGCAGTAAGAGGGATCCTAATGGAGTTAAAATTGCATACATAGCATGTCCCTGGGCTGATACGCTATACAGACATCAGGGCCTTCGGACACACACAGAGGAACCATTGACTAGTCCAATGACTTTTTGGCCTAAATTAAGTTACTATCTTTTATCAATAACACTGATAAACCCTCCCTACCTTAAATTGAAATCACCTATTAACAGTTAATATTAAAATATCTAATCATACTGTGAACACCACCAGGAGCTTTAGCTGGAAGGCAGGAAGAAAACAGTGTGGGGAAGAGGTCTAAGGATTATATCAAGTTGGAGAAGTGGGATTATAGGGCCAGAAAATGAGAGAATGAGACTGAAATGAAGACACAGAGAGACAGGTTCAGCAAGCCAATGAAGACACCTGGCCAGCACTGATGAAAAATAATAACTAATATGAATAACAGACATTTACTGGGGGTACTTCAGACACAGCATCTCCAGTCTTTAGAATTCTATGAATCTAGTGAGATAGTTTAGTGGATGAGGGTGCAGGTTTTACACTTGTAAATGTGCCTGGCATGTTATGAGCAATCAACATAAGTTATACAGTATCCTAAGATGATGCTGGCTTTGTATCATTTTATAGATGAGGACTTGAGACCTGGCTGGTTATGTAAATTACTAGGAGTTGTTCAGCAAGTAAAGGATGGAAGCAGGATTGAAACCCAGAAATCTGACCTCAGGGTCCTCTTCCAACCCCTAATCATGGCAGGCCAGGCTTGGACATTTATCTCTTCTTCCAACCTCTCTCATGGAGGCCCAGCAGCCTAAAAAGCCTGTTCTGTGTTTCGCCTCAGTAGTGCTTCCTTGCAGTCAGTGAAGGAAGTCATTGAGCCACCAAACCCTAAGTGAAAGGTAAGGCTGGTGGCTGGGAAACCAAATGTAACACTGCCAGGAGTGCTGACCTTTACAAAGGAGGGTTTTAAGGGCTGGAAATATAGGGAACAAACTGTGTCCTACTGAAAGCCCAATGACTGATATACTTTCATTCACTGAGAACTTCTTGAGCAAGAAATAGAGCAGAAGGAAAGGAGAAGGAGAAAGATAACAATGGCCAGTAGAAATCAGCACATTTCTTACATTGCTGTCACAAATGACTGGCTTCTCCATATCCAGATTGGAACCTTTGGTCCAGAGCTGAACGTCAGGTGAGGCTGAGTCTCCTGAGATGGGTGTGACAGCCGCTTCTCAGCAGCTTTGAGGAGACAGAGCTGATGAACAAAATTATGGTGGGAAGAGGAAATTCTTATGAGAGAAGTGGGCTGCACCAAGACTCTGACTCTCACAGTGATTATCCCAGTGATAGGGGGTTAAATTCCAACCCACTGTCCCCTTTTATTTAGGTTCATTTGAGGTTTAATTGAATATGGCATTATTTATCCTTGTGAATAAACCCTATATGAGGTTTCTGTATCTTCATCTCATGATCATCCATTCAATAAATGTTGGACTGAATTGAACTGAAGGTCTCAGGTCTTCCCAGTGGCATAAGGGCCAAAGCCATATTTCCAATAACCACCCAACAGGGTTCACACTAACGACACTCTTCTCAGACTTAAACCCATATTCTTTTAGCACAAACCTGTTCCCCTGTTTTCTCAGCTCTCATTAACAGTAGCACTAACATTCCAAAACCTGGTGAAACATTGTCCCAAAGAGTTAAAGAAACTAGTGACTAACAGAAATTCTTGCGTTTACATGATGGCAGATTAAAAAAAAAGAACAACTTGCTGAAATGCTGGCGCTGTCTCCGCTGGTAAGATAACAAAATTGGCTGAAGTCATTGGCGCTAATGTGGCAGACTGCAGTCTGAACAGAAAAAGCGTGCTGATGTCACAGCCAAGTTTCCCCTGCACGTTTCATACTAACTCTCCCTGAAGTTGCACATGTGACCCATGAGGTAGCATGAAAAGAGAACTTTCCATGCCTGAGAATTTTTCCCAGACCTCCCTTTTCCTTCCATCAGTCACCTACTAACCCCAGAATCTAATCTCTAAACTTTTCCCAATAAAATTACTGCCTTAAAGCCAGCACAGGCGGGCAGATTCAAGCTGGACTCCTGGCTCCTTGATGGTCGACTTGCAGTAAAAAGCTTTTCTTTTCTCAAAAACCTGGGGTCATAGTATTGGCTTCTAGTACATTGGGAAGCAGCCCTTTAGCTCAGGAGCTATCTTTAATTCTTAATTTTCTGCAGATTCAGCAAATAAGTCCCATGAATCTGCCTCTCTAATGAGATCTCTCTCATGGGCACCCTGACTCATGACTGCCTTCCTTCAGATGAGGAGATTTTCATAATTTTCTTGAAACAGACTGATTCTACTTTTACTTCGCCACCCTATCTCCCAATCCATCCTAATACTTCAATACTTTAGGCACAATCATGTCACAATTTTAATCAAAAGTCACTCGTGATTCATTCTTGATGATTGCCAGGATGAACCCGGCTCCCTGTGTCTGAGCCCTGCCCCCCTTTCTCATGCCAGCCTCCCATCACCACTCCTGACACATCCCTATTCCAACCACAAAGACCCTGGTCAGGCCTTTAAAAAGGCAAGGAAGGAATTCTGAGAGGCAAACCTTCGTGTTCTAAGGCAGGATCTGGGGCAAACCAATTGTGTGGGGTGGTAAGAAGAGGTTTCAGAATCTCACATTAGAAAAATGAAGAAAAGAAGAATGTCAAAATGGTTGTGATCAATTCAGGGTTTGCTTTCCTAGAAAGGTGGGGAAGGGGCAGGTTCAGAGGAGTTAAACGTTGGAAGGGAAAGAGGAGTTAGAGACCATGTGTCAACAGTGGGCCAGGTTTTTGCTCCTAGCAACAATGAGGCTCCCATCCTCAGAGCCCAGGACTCTTGACTGCAGCTTCATTTTACGAGCCTGAATGTTGAGGGGTCTAGGGAGGGGTGGGACAGCCAAGGGGGGTGAGTCGTCATGTCTCTATTCTGGTGTCCAGGATTTGAGTTGTGCCAGGAGCTATGGGGTCACACAACAATCGCTCCTTGATGATGCTGCAATGACCTCACAAGTGGAGGTCATTGCCCTGCCCCCACCCTCAGCATCCTCAGAGCTGGGCAGAGGAACCAGAGGGAAAATCCACCTGCCGGGGCACAGCCATACCATCCACCTCACTCGACTGCTTGTCAAGTTCACCACCAACACAGAGGGGTAAGTTGCATTTGGACAGCTGAAACTGGCCATTCTTTGGCCTCTTCTGTCCTGGGAGTGACCTGAAGTACCCCACTGAGCAGGGTTGGGAAGGTCATGTTTGAATGAAAGTTTCCTGTTATTTTCAGTGGCAAGAATCGGGGTGTGCTTCACCTTGTAACAGATTCTCAACAATTTTAGAGTTCAACTTAATGATATGCCTCCCCAGAGAGCTATACTGATTTTAAAACAAAATTTAAAATGTTATTTTAAATACTATTTTCTTGCTCAAAGAAATCTAACCAATTAGATCCAACTTGAAGTATTGTCAGGGACTGAAAATCCCTTTCCATATCTAGGAGTTAAACTGTCCATACAGAAATACCTAGCTCAGGGCAAAACTCAACAGGGGAGAAAAGGAATTCCTTTCTGAAAATCATAATTTGTGGCTCTATCATTCATATTTTCAGAGAAATTGGAATTTCCTGGTTCATCTCCTGATTTCTTCACTTGCCCTGTTGCTTATCAGAGCCTGGATGGAGGCCAGGGAGACGGCAGGTCTAGCGTAAACCATGGGGGCCCACTGGTGGCAGGGATTAAATTACTTAATTTAAATTAATCCCTCCCATGGCCTTGAGTAAAGAAAGCAATTCTCAAAGTTCGGGGGACTTGGGTGGGACACAGGGTTGAAAGCAGTGTCCTAGGGCCCCAAGTCTGCTAACTTACCTCCCGTCTAGCCTCAGAAGAATGGGAAGTGGCCTTAGAGGAGTGAAACGTGCATTGTGCCATGAATGCCTTGAGCAGTTTGGTCAAACTTAGGGACTCCTTGGAATCGCATTTCTAAATGAATCAAATACAACATAAGGGGTTACAGAAGATACCAACTATACTGAAATACAGTTTCAATGGGGTGGGGGATGATGCGGGGTCCAAAACCCTAGGTTAAGAATTCCTGCTAGAGTCTAAGGAAAGGAAGCAAAGATAAGTGAAAAGAAAGCAAAGTAAGGGTGGAGAGGTTAAGAAATGCTATTTCAAACTCATACAAGGATGAGGACGGCCCTGAGTGAGAAGGTGGTCTAGAGCCTGAGTGCATCCAGGGAAGACTATCTTAAATACAAGGATAAGCTGTAAGAAGCCTGTACGAAGCCTCTCCCACCTACAACCCATCTCATATTTCTTTGCAGGGCTCAGATAATCAAGAAACAATGTCGAGTGATGATAAAAGTAAATCAAATGACCCCAAGAATGCGCCCAAGAACTGCGATCCCAAGTGTGAACAGAAATGCGACTCCAAATGCCAGCCCAGCTGTTTAAAGAAGTTGCTGCAACGCTGCTCTGAGAAGTGCCCACGGGAAAAGTGTCTACCACCACCCAAGTGCCCGCCCTGCCCCTCACAGTCCCCTTCATCCTGCCCTCCCAAGCCCTGTGCCAGACCCTGTCCTCCTAAATGCCCTCCTCCATGCCCTCCTCCCTGCCCTCCTCCCTGCCCTCCCCCAGAGTGAGGCACTGTGGGCACCACCCCATCCCACCACCACTGCCATCTCCACTGTGTACAATGCCTGGGGCTGGGAACTGAAACCATGAACTGACAAGTAAACGTGTTCCTCTGCTGTGCAAGACTTATGGTGTTTTGGTGGGTTTTGATTTGTTTTGTTTGTTGTTTTTACAGCACTAAACCACCAACAAGCAATCCCTGTGAAGTGAAGCTAGAACCCTGCACTGTCAACATCCTTTGAGAACTGACTTTCCCTCTGACCCCACCTGCTGCTTAGAGGCAGGTGCCCACCTCTGAAGGGTGTACCTAGGGAATGCCAGGCCCTGTTAGAGCAAAGCCTGAGAGATCCATAAATGTGGCTGCAGCTGTGAAAGCGTCTAACCCCAGGAAGCAGGACAGAGAGGGTATGAAGGAGAAAGAAGCGTAGAGCATTGGTGAAAGTTCCAGGAAGGCTCAGGAAAAGGCACTGTACTACCTTTCTGTTAGTTCTGTTGCATAATGCTTATGCAGAAGGGCTCTGAGTACAGGCGGCACAGGTTTAAGAAACTGTATCTCTGCTCCCTAACATCTTGTAACCTTAGCAAATTGCTTAACTTCTTTGTGTCTCGGTTTCCTTCTCTTTGCAAAAGGAATGATGATGCTAACAGTACTGTTGTTACAGAGTTGTTGTGAGGCTAAAGAGTTAACAAATGCCAGGTCCGGCGCGACGCGGTGGCTCACACATGTAATCCTAACAATTTGGGAGGCCGCGGTAGGTGGATCACCTGAGGTCAGGAGCTCGAGACCAGCCTGGCCAACATGGTGAAACCACGTCTCTACTAAAAATACAAAAGTTAGCCAGGTGTGCTTGCACATGCCTGTAATCCCAGCTCCTCAGAAGGCTGGGGAAGGAGAATCATTTGAACCTGGGAGGTGGAGGTTGCAGTGAGCCGAGATTGTGCTACTGCACTCCAGCCTGTGTGATGCAAACTCCATCTCAAAAAAAAAAAACCAGGTTAACAAATGCCAAGTACCCAGTTTACAGGGGCATAGTGAGTTGGTAAGCCTGAACTTAATTTCTTTGTGTATCTCTTCTTAGCCTGTAAGTCTCCTGACCACAGGAGTCAGGCTCTTACATCTGTAAGCATAGAGCTAGACATTCTTTAAAAAATAATCAAAAATGAGTAATGGATTATTCCAATACCTGTTACCTGGCCCTGACGCTGCACTATGGGTACATAACATTTCATTATTGAAAGAATCCCAGTGAAGGGTATATGAAACCTCTATTTTTGCAACTCTCTGTGAATATAAAATTTCAAAATAAAAACAAGTACAAAAAAAATAGATATTGTACTTATCTGGGAGAACCTCAATTCGGAATGAATAGGGAAAGCATTCATAGCTGACGTATTAGTAGGGATTATTTTTACAAGTAGCTAGAGAGAGTCCATGTCAAACTAGCTTAATTCACAAAACAGAATTTATCAGCTCATGCTGAGAAGGATTTGGAGGCAGGGCGTAGATTAAAGGGAGAACTGTAGCAATCAAGATTTCAGGGCCTAGGACCAGGGACCCACTCCACCATCTCAGCCAATCTTGTCTCTCCAGCCTCTACAATGTCTCAGAGTATGTTTCATCCTCTCCTAGAGCCTCCCCACCACGCGGTAAGGTCCTGGGCCAGTCGTAAATCCAGCTTGTTGACAGGTTGGGCACGAGGATGTTCCTATTTTCACCAGAAGAGGAGCCTCATTGCGTAGAAGAAGGTCATGAGCACAGCCCCGTGGTCAGGCAGATGACAGCGCTTTGCAGCACAGACAAACCAGTTGTGAATGGTTTCAGTGCGCTACGTATCAGTAGTGATACAGTGCACAGCATTTCAGGATTCCCTGCTATCACAGTAATAGATAACCGAAGAGCCAAATCTGGGATGGCTCCCTATGAAACCATGGCACAAAACTAGCTCTCGTTCTTCTGAGCCTGGAAGATGGTTCACACGGCAAGGGTGAGGCAGTACAGAGAGTCCAAAATGTGTCAAAGAAAAGATACCTGGGCCCCCACCAGACTGAGGCTGTACAGTCAGCCGGTGACACAGAGGGCTTTTAAGGCACTACCTGCTCGTTTTCCAGGTGTGACGTGAGGAGACCTTGGGGTCTCAGGGTCTTCTGAGGCACTGAGGTTCCCATGCTCTAGAACCCTGCAGAGAGGCACTCACTGGATGCCAGGAGCCTCTGAAAGTCTAGTTTTGAGCACTGGAGACTGTGGTCACAGGTAGAAACCCATTCAGCTGTAGGTAACAGGTAGAAAACCCTTCTACCTCACAGGAAGTCAGAAAGGAGGAGGGATGGGGAAAAAGGAGAGAGAGAGAATAGAACGATAACGTGGCCTCTTCACCCACGGTCAACAGACCATCCTCAATTAAATGGCCACTTCCAAGTAATAAATCCCAGAACCCAGTGCTAAAGAGTGTGCTACAGTTGGTGGGAATATAAGTAGACAAAAATCCTTTTGGGGGGTGGATTATGGGCATATGTATCAAGGAATGTGGGAATTTACGTCATCAAAGCATAAGCTGATTCAACTCTTCGGCCCAATGGGTCCACTTCATAGACCCTATTCAAAAAAAAGAACACATTGCAAAATGGTGGGTAGGGGAGCTACAGAAATAAAGGTGATTATCACAGCAGAACTTAGAAACAATTTAAATATCTAACAACATGAACCTATTATATGATAGGTTTGATTAAACTTGGTTAAACTTGAACCTATTATATGATGAAACATTATGTTTGAAGATATTAAATTTAATAATCCATTAATAAACTTATTTCATTAAATTTAATAATTTTAAAACATTAAAATGAATTTTAATTTATTTAATTTTAATGTATTAATTAATCCATTTAATACATTAAAGTGAATTAAAGAAAGGAAGGCCTCAATTGAAAATATAGCATAAAGCCATTATCCTTAATCAAAAGCTTCTTTGATAATTGGAATAATGATAACAAAAGAAAATTTGTGGATATTCTCATTAAGACGATGGGGTCCTGGGTAACTAGTACTTTATTTTTATTTTCATTGGTTTCTGGATTTTCACGTTTTTGTTTTGTAATAGAATAAAATAGAAATAATCATGAAATAATCAACAATTTATGAAATAGTCATGACTACTTCAGAGACCCCCGAAGTCCTTTATTTTACTCAATGTACAAAAACAGGGAAGGAAGAACGTTTTCGGGAGTGTGCGCCACAGTGGAGTCACCTCGCCCGTGGATGCCTTCCCTCCAGGCGCAGGATCTCAGTCCCAGGCCACGGGTAGCTCCAGGGGAGCACGGGTCAGGGGGCTGTGCCCTCCCAGGTGGTTCTGTAAACTCTGGGCACAGGCTAGGAGGAGGCCAGCTCTGGGAGCATGAAACCATTCATGGCCAATTTAGGTCTTGTTTCTCCCATGTGAATGGAACCAAAGATAGACATCTCTTAATGGCTACTTTCCCAACAAAAAGCTGGATCAAAGGCAATTCTGGGGAGATGCCAGGAACATGATGAGGGTGCCACCTCCCTGCAGAATGCCATAATTACTCCCAGCCCCAGCGGCAGTCACCGGGGTTCTGCCCCAAACAGTAGAGGGCTGTATACGTAAGCAACGCCTGAAAAGCAGCATCACGAGAATCTGTGCAGCACCAGGCTCGATGGCTCCCAGATAACAAGACGGGAAGGACCAAGGCCTCTCCCTTCATGACAAAGCAATTCCGGGAATCCATTGAGATGGTCACAAAAGGAGCCTCCCCTTCGCCTCGTGCTTTCCTGAGAATCAGGCAGAGTACAGCTAGCCTTCTAAAAAGGTTTCTAAGCCCTCATCAGGCAACTGGCTGTGAGGTGGGCTGGCGCTGTGAGGGCTGGGCACAGGACCACAGGAATGCCTGGCTTTGAAGCTGGAAGGAAGCTTAGAGACCATTTTTCTGCATCCCCCACCTCCACGCATGAATGGCAACTGGGGAGAGGGGAGGAAGTAACCAGTTACCAAACGTCCTATTTTTCCTGTCCTGTTCCCACATGACCAAAGATTGCAGCTCAGCTCACGAGCACAGGCACATTCTAGAAGGCTTTATTAGTGAAAAGTCATAACCGCTTCCATGACACACGTGTTGGTGCTCAGCAGATAGAGCAGTAAATACACTAAGCCATTTGCCAAACGTGTAAAGATTCTAAGATACAAACTGATCGTAAAATGCATACCAGGATATTTTCAGCTGTACCTTTCTTCCAAGTGCATGAAATCACAGATGTCTCATCTTCAGAGCCGTGTGCTCCCTCCCAGGCTCAAAGGAAAGTCTTCCCAGACTAAGGAGTCACGATTCTTTCCCAGAAATGCGCTCATGATCCCTCACCTACACCATTCAACCCTCCTAACTGGCTTTCAAAGTTCACCTTCCTCCAATCCTTACTCCAGTGGAAGCCAGCCAAGGCAGTCTCGCTAGAATTCAAATTTATACCTGAAGTCTTTGCTTAAAACCCTTGAGTCTCCCCTTTGCCTAGAGGGCAGCTCAAGTAACATTCTGCCAAGCAAAAGTCTTCAGGATCTAGCCCCTGCCTCCTTCTCTAGCCACAGAGCCACTTCTCCATCTCTTTTTAGAACCTTACAGCCCAGTAACAGGTAACTGCTGGCATTTCCTGGC
The DNA here is from genome assembly GCF_009761245.1 of Sapajus apella. Classification (NCBI taxonomy): domain Eukaryota; kingdom Metazoa; phylum Chordata; class Mammalia; order Primates; family Cebidae; genus Sapajus; species Sapajus apella. Next base: position 2,414,483 of record NW_022437088.1, on the reverse strand, counting down.
ACACGGTAGAGAATCTCTAGCCTTTGTGACCTTACACTCCTTTCTTTGTCGGTTCTCTCTGCCTCCACTGAATCTTCCTCTGAATGATCCACCTGGGCGAATCCTCACCCTTTAACTCAATTCGGGGGGCACCTGCTCCAAGAATCTTCCCCATGTCCCACCCTCAAGCTGGTTAAATGCCCCTCTCTGTGGTCTCAGAGCTTCCATGCCTCCCTCTCCTCATCACTCCACATTCTGGCCACGTGTCTATAACCTGACTGTCCCAACACCTTACCCTTTAAGAAGGGGCAGCCGGGCACACATAGCAGACATGCAGTAATAACCAAGGAGTGGATGCTCAGTGCCTACAGAGTCACTTTCCCAAACAGAAGGGAGTGGCTCTGCACTGAGCCCCTGTCCACTGTGCTCTTCAACCTCATGGCACGGAGTCATCTCCAGAACGCAGCGGTGGGGAGAGGGGAAGGGGACTCACATGAGGGACCTGGGGCTGAAAGTCATTTCTGGCCCTGGTCTAAGTCCTGTCTTTGACCACCTTCCCCTTCGGCCACAAGATGTAGACCCTGCCAGCCCTCCTCCTGCCTCCATGCAGTTCCCTCACCTGAGGCAGCGGCAAGGAAAGGGAAAGCGCTTGGCATCCACAGACTTGGGCTTCAAGCAAGCGCTGCACCAGCCAGCTGTGACGCCGGGCAAGATGCTTCGCCTCAGGGGGAGAAGGGGGCTCGAGGTCTTCACCTGAGAAATGAGAAGAAAAGTCTCCCCAAGGGGTGAGGGTGGGGCGATGAAGTGACATAACTTATGTCAAGCCCCTAGGATGGGAAACTGAACTTAGGAAGCCTAGATGCCGACAGTACTCAAGTACCTGTGTACACACCTGGAGTCACAGCCCGCACCTACTGCAGCAGAAGCTTCCTGCTATCTGCTGTGTGAAGCAGCACATTCGAGGGAGAAACGGGGAGCTCCACAAAAGGATGACAAATATCTTTGAAGGCAAGTCGGGTGAGAGGCCACCCCACCACCCCATTCCCAGGCTGGGCCCACGGTAGGAGCCAGAAGTTGCTGCATATCAGAGCTGAATGTGACATTTAATGCACCCACAGTGTCCACAGGAGGAAGCTAAGGTCATATCAGAGCTGAA
>NW_022437088.1:2366534-2413338 GCF_009761245.1 Sapajus apella | reverse complement strand
CACAGGAGGAAGCTAAGGTCATATCAGAGCTGAATGTGGCATTTAATGCACCCACAGTGTCCACAGGAGGAAGCTAAGGTGCAGAGATGGGAACAACTGAAGTCACAGGGTGTTGGTTGTAGAAAGCATCCAGGATTTCTAATCCTGATTTAGGCCAAGGGGCCCCAGAACTCACTCAAAAAGGAAAAAGTTGAAGATCTACAACAAATGTAAACACTGGGGAACACCCTCCCTCCCCACTGTCTGTGTCGGCTGTCTGACCTGGAGTCCCTGAACTCCCTCTAGATGACGGCATGTACTTGGAAGTATTTCCTATCACCCCAAACTGTCGACAGCCACCGCTGGTCTGCGTCCTTGTTGTCTTCCCAAAGCTTCTAAGGAGTCCCCAGTACACCGATCTGCTAAATGTTTTTTATGTGAACCATTGCCCAGACCAGACATGAGCTGACCACGTAACCTAGAACAAGGGCCTTGACACTTTTGTGCCTCAGTTTCCTCATCCAAAAAAAAAAATGCACTCAATAAATAGTTCTGTGTCTTCTGTTTAAAGCACATGCTGGGGCTAAAACAAGGAGGTAGAATCAGGCGGCCTCTCAAGTCCATCTGGCCCTGAGGGCTTGTGATTTACAGCTCTTTCCTGAATTCACATCTCTGATTCAGAACCGCTGTGTGGGTGACGCCGGAAGAGAGGAAGGGAGAGAGGTGGTGGTCCTCCCCCTAGGAATTCACTGCCCAGGGGCCCCTGCTCTGCAGGAAACCACATCCTGCACCATTCAGCTCTATCAGAGACGTTGCCCTGTAATATGCAGATGGATGGATCAGAGGAGTCTGAGGACTTTCAAGATCTGAACAGAAGAGATAGTTATTTGATGGCAATGGGAGGAAAAAAACTGTCTTGCGCGTACCTGAGACGCTTCTGCTGATCCCGTCTAATTATGCCCTGGCTCCCAGTAATGACAGCTCCAGAAGTCTAAAATCTTAAATCTCAGATGTCATTAAATCAGATTAACTCCAATCTTGCTGGAGGGCTGGGGATGATCACAGAAACAACTTAGTCACCTTATCTTAAGATTTGGGGTGAGACAATTTTTCCAAAGCTTTCTAATCTACAACCCGGGATATTGGGCCACCAAGATTGATTTTTGAGGACTCAGACCCCCAAATACTCCCACTCCATACCTGGAAAAAGACAGGTCACCTAAGGTCAATCAGCCACTGGGTGGGCCACTGCCACAAGCAGAAGACAGAACACTGGGTCTTCCTGTGGGTATATTTCAACCTGACCAAGGAAAAAGCGCCCACACATATGTATCCACATGCTACAAAGTTACATAATTACCCAGGCCAATCATTCATGATCACATTTACAGTACCACAGAATGTCAGAGCTGGGATGGACCTGACTGAAAATCTAACTTTCCTATCTTAAACATGTTGAAACTGAGGCCAGAGAGGACCAGAGACTTACCTGAGGTTTCACAACTTGTCACAGACAGAGCCAGGTATCCTAAGCATCTGTGCATTACATTGTATACGCATCACAGTAAGCAGAAAAGTTCAAGTCAAAGACCAAGTATTGGAGGGATAGAGCAAAGGGCATAGAACAAGGAGAACCAGGGGAATCAAGGGAGGCTTCATGGAGGAGGTGAGTCGTGAACTGATTCAGATTGCAATAATATTCATAAGTAGCTTGATGGCCCTAAGTTTTGGAGCATACATTCTCTAATTTATTCCTCACAAGAAATCTGTGAAATCTTATTTTCCCTTCTCAACAAGAGGAAATTGAGATAATGAGAGGTAAAATCACTTATCCATTACTGCACATACTCTATGTGATAAATAGTCAACCCCAGGTGAATGGGATCCTGAGTTCTTTCTCCATGTATCTCAATGGCTCTTTCGTTTTTTGTTGTCTGTGTCTGTGTGTGTGTGTGTGTGTGTGTGTGTGTGTGTGTGTGTGTGAGAGAGAGAGAGAGAGAGAGAGAGACAGAGTTTCGCTCTTTTTGCCCAGGCTGGAGTGCAATGGCACGATCTCGGCTCACTGCAACCTCCGCTTCCTGAGTTCAAGCGATTCTCCTGCCTCAGCCTTACTAGCTGGGATTACAGATATGTCCCACCATGCCCATCATTTTGTATTTTTAGTAGAGATGGGTTTTCACCATGTTGGCCAGGCTGGTCTCAAACTCCTGACCTCAAGTGACCCACCCGCCTCAGCCTCCCAAAGTGCTGGGATGACAGGTGTGAGCCACCGCACCCAGCCTCAGTGTCTCTTTTATCAAAAGCCAGCCTTTGATTGAGGGTGCCAACAGGACAAGTAGAAATATATTTAAATGAGAGAATGGTACATGCAATTTTATTCTTCATCTGAGGCTTCCCTTTTCAAGAGCTCCCAAGAGCTTCCAGCATTGGGAGGGTTATTAGGTTTCTACTGCTTGTGTAACAAGTTACCACAAATTTAGTGGCTTAAAACAACACAAGCGAATCCTATGACAGTTCCAGAGCTCAGAAGGCTGACACAAGTCTCACCAGACTAAAATCAGAGCGCCCGCAAGGCTGTACCTCTTTCGGTGATCCTATTGGAGAATGTTTTTCCAGACTGTAGAGGTCGCCTCATTTCTGGCTTGTGGACTCCTTCTGTATTCAAAATCAGCAGTGTCCAGTTCAGTCTTTCTCAAATCACATCGCCCTGACACTGACTCTTCTTCCTTTTAAGAGCCTTGTGCTTATGTTGGCCCCACCTGGATAATCAAGGATAATCTCCATATTTTAAAGTCATCTGATTAGCAACTTTGATTTTATTCACTACCTGTAACCTAACGCGTTCACAAGTTCTAGCGATTAGGTGGTGAACATATTTGGGAAGCCATTATTCTGCCTACCACAGAAGGACTTTTGGGTCAATTTCAAGATTGTTCCACTGTCATGAATCAACTCAATGGCAGGCAGGGCATCCAGTGAGAGGAGTCAAACTCCAGGCTCTACCTCACCAGGCTCACCTCCCCTCCGTGAGAACATGATCTAGTCACTCCATTGTTCTGTACATTTCTATTTAATCTCCTTGTCCTTGGGCGTAACCAAGGTCAAAGACAAGTATATGACATGAGCAGGTCATTTCATGCATCCTAACACAGGAAACTTCCAGAAATCCCAGCTAAGAAGGCCTCTTCCCCCCCATTTCTCGCTCACCGCTTTCCTAAGTCGGCCTCTACCTCTCCTTTCAACTCACCTGTATCCTGTACTTCAACAGCCTCCTAACAAGGATTCCTTCCTGGAGACCACCTGGAATGTCCTTGCCCACCCTCCTTGCCTGGGTAATTCCTGCTGTCCAGTAAGACAAAGCACAGACATCCCCTCCCCCAGGCATGCTCCATGGCCTTCCACCCAAAACCAAAAAAGGGGCCTTCTTCTGGAGCATAAGGGCTTACCTCTGGCCATATTCTCCATGAGACTGTGAGTCACTTTGGAAGGGAAAGGCCTTGACATCACATAGGGGCCACAAGTGGCTGAAAACACAAATTATTAAACTCAGTGATGGAGAATTCCTTGTTTTCTAGGACACAGGAGGCTTGCATTATCTCTTCAATGGCATTCTAAGAAAAGATGAAAAACATGAGGGGGAGAATTGAAAAGAAGAGTTGAAAAAAGAGAAGAAAAAAAAATGATGAGTCTCCCCACCCTACACCTGCTCACCCAGTTCCCAGCTGCCCCAAATGACTTTGTCTCTTCAGATATACAGCTGGGTGTTCCAAGTCCTTCCACACCCAGGTCTCTCTCTCCTGCCAGGATACCAATGGGGCCCATGGTGATGTCACATTCACCTCTGAGAACCAGTCTCAAAAGCCAAAAATGCCTTGTGGTCTTTCTAGCTTACCTTTTAAAAACTTTTCAGGTATCAAGCATCCAAAACCTAGACAAACATTTGAAGGCATTTCAGATTTTAGTCAAATATTTTTCTTAAGAAATGACTTAAACCTACTCCTTCAAGTTAAGAGATTAAACGTAACTTCAAATTAAGGGGAAAAGAACATCATCATAATTTAAGACCCTTGAATTTGGTCAACTTCAGCAAACAAACACAGAACCACCACTTTGTGGAACTGCGGGCTTCTCTCGAAATAAATCTTTTCCCATTTTCAATTAAATGAGATTTTCCTCTACTCCCCGCTCTCCCACATCTACCCTCTTCATTCCCTCATTAATACATTTACTCCTTCAATAATCATTTCTCTTTCATCATCTTCCACTTACTTCACCAATGGCGTAGTTCCTATCCTCTAGGAGCCTATAACCCAGGAAAAAATAAGATCTATGTATAAATACCTGAAGAGTCCCAATGTCAATAGTAAATGCCATATGAATAATACAAACAATAGATACCATGGGAATTCATAAAGAGGCGGACTCCTTTCTGGTTTAGAATCAGGAAAGGCTCTCAGAGGGTGGTAGGCATGAATGAAGCTTTGAAGAATGTTTAGGATTTCCACAGGCACAGGGAGAACATACCAGCTAAAAAAAATAACAGCCCAAACTAAGAGGTAGAGAAAACTGGGTGTGTTTGCTTTGAAACTTTTCCTTTCATCCCCTGGCTCTTATAGACCTGAGTCCTAAGAAAAGATTTTCCAGGAGGCAAAGAGACAGGCTAACTTTGCCCCAGCCTGTTCTCCTGGTCACTGTGAAAACTCTGTAAGCCACTTTCAGAAGGGTGTCACAAATCAAGGTTGAGAAGATGAAGACTGTCTGCCTCCTCCTTCCTCTCTCTCCCCCTTCACCCCACTTCACAACCCAAGAGTAACAAATGAACCCCTCGAGAACACCATGCAGGAAAATCATGCCATTTCCCTCAAGACCGCCATGCGGGAAAATCCCTCTCTTCAGCAGGCCAAAGGTCTTTTGTTTCCTTGCCGTCTTCCTTGCATCCGAAGGGTGACTTTCTAGGCTTGATGAAGAAGTACCTGCAACAGGCCGTGCAAATCCTTGACCCAGAGGGGCCCAAGGCCTTAGGCATAAACTCTCCCCATGGGTGAAGATGAGATGAGCAAGGTGGCTCTTATCTCTCTCCACATCCTCAACCAGTCTGAGCCGATAAGGAATTCTGGTTTAACAGACTGAGATAACATTTTATGAACATTCTTTTCCTGCTGCCTCTGATGAGAGAGATCTGAGGGGAGCCCCTCCCTGCTGAGGTCTGGTGAGGACCCACAGGCCAAAATGCAGTCTGATTAACAGGCATCCCAAGCAGTGACTCAAACGGTCGGCGATTTCAAAGGAAGCTTGTTATGGTGACTCCACACTTAGTACCACAGACCACGTGGCCAGTCAGTCCCGCAGGAGGCTGGACCAAGCACCATATAAAAGTCCCACCTTGCTGGGCTGCACAGTCCACGGCCTTGGTTGAGTCTTGCTGAAGATCAGGTAAGTGGGGCATCTGTGCCTCACTCCCTGCTCCTCTGTCTTTAAGAGGCCACTGTTCTGTTCCTCCTCTGAACTGTACTTTCTACTGATTTTTTAAGTGATTTGCCATTTCTTTGCCTCACAAACTATCCTGTATATTCCATCCAGACTAGAATTTGTTTATCTAGTCTCTTGTACTTGATTTTCAAAAGGATTCATAGACGGAAGAGAAGGAAAAACACCCGTGGTAGGCCTGGGGTTTGGAGCTGTGGATGTCTAGACAGAGGCCATGAGAATGGAGACAGGTGTCACAGGGAGCTGCGGCCAGGATAGAAAAGAGAAAGAGATAAAAAGCAGCCAAGACATTCGTTCTTACTTCCACTCCTCATTCCACTCCATTCGTTTTCCATCCACTCCTCATTCCTCTGTCTCAATCCGTCATTCCCCAGCTCCCATGTTGATATTTTTAATGCAGATCATTTCAAATCTTGTGCTTTTTCCAGGCTCTGCAAATCGCCCTAGGATGTCCTTCAGTGAGCAGCAGTGCAAGCAGCCATGTGTGCCCCCTCCGTGCCTCCAAAAGACCCAGGAGCAGTGCCAGGCAAAGGCTGAGGACGTGTGCCTCCCCACATGCCAGGACCCCTGCCAGGACAAGTGTCCGGTGCAAGCCCAGGACGTATGTCTTCCTCAGTGCCAGGAATCAAGTCAGGGAAAATGCCCACAGCAAGGCCAAGATCCATGCCTACCCCCTTGCCAAAATCAACATCCACCTCAGTGTGCAGAGCCACACCAGGAGCTATTCCAGACAACATGTGTGGAGGCTTGCCCACAGAAAGCCCAGGAGGAGTGCTCACCCCCTGGCAAGGGAAAGTAGCTGCTCATATGTCATCTGGGGTCAAGAAGACAGCCAGCCGATGAAACCCTGACCCCAGCCCATGCTCCGGTGACCTTGTTCTGTGGGTACCTCTGTGTGCAATGTACCTTCTTGCCTCCTGGCTTCCTTAGCATTCCAGGACTTGGTCTGCGTCTCTGAAGACAGTTTTCTGTATTTCATCATCCTCTGTGAATCAGCATTGTTCTCAGCAGTCTGATGGAAGGTCTCAAATGTAGGAATGGTGTGGTTATCAGGGAAGAGCACAGAAGCCTAGCACAGCCTCCTTGGGGTAAAACTTCACCCAGCCCTGGGTGTGTAACAGCCAAGGATGCCTTCATTTACCTTTCAGAGTGTCAAGCTCTCCTATGAGCCTCAAAACAAACTGAATTCTGATGGGCTTTCCACTTATCACACCATCACCACAGGCGTTGAGACAAAGGGCTTGCCGTGTTTCAAAAATCAAAATATGAGTGATTTTGTCTCTGCACATTAAAAAGAACAGCAGATTGTTGAACATTGAAATGTTGATTGTGTGTTTTTAAAATGAACCAAAAGTATGTAAATGATTGAATCCAAACAACCAGAAAAAAGAGATGGATGTTTGGTGCCCTTGTCAATCTCTGTGCTTCACAGCTGGTCTAATGTGGGCCCTTAGTTCTCACCATGTACACTCTTTAGAGATGTGATTTGTGTCTGTGTGATGCAGGCTGGTCTGTTCTCCAGCTTCCTTGCCTTCTTCTCTTTGGTGAAGGTAAAATGCATAATAAAGCTGATCCTAAGGCTGATATCTGACTTGACGTGTGCTCTCTTTTCTCCACCACAAAACCCCCTACTCTCCTTGTGACAACTGTCTCCTCCTTTGGTGGGGGAGGGGAGTAATCTGAAACGGAATAAAGTACAGACCTCACAGGTACATTGAGTTGCAATGCTGGAAGAGGCCTCCTGAAGGTCACCGAGACCACCCCCCACACACAACGTATCCTAGGCTCACCCACTCGTGCACTTCACACATGAGAAAACTCAGCAAGGGGCTAGGACCTGCCCACACTCCAAACCTCAGGTCCAGGTTCTTTCTACTACTTCATCTTTCCTCCCTGATCCTTGCTTTCCAAAGGAAAGGGCTGAAATGGAAAGGAGGGGAGATCTGTGGAAAAGGGATCCCAAATCAATTCACGACACCTACAAACATAGCACCTGTGTCGAAGGAAAGAGCGAAGCATGTCTCTGAGATTGCACGCAGGCTCAAGGACCAAACTGTCTGCCCTGCCATCTGGCCAGGTTTCAGGAAGTCCTGGGTCCCGGGTAACCGGCCTGTACCCTGCTGCCCCCCATCCACGGAGGAAACACGGGAAGTGGCCAATGGGGTCTGTGAATGGGTCGAGAGGGCACTGGACTGACATAAAATAGCCACATGCTGCTACCTCGGCAGAGCCCTGAGGTCCGACCTGAGCCCAAAGGAAGCTACGCCAAGGACCAGCTTCCTGGGGGAAATGGGGCTTCTTTCCCATTCTGCTGGTCCTCCTCTTGAGGAGGAGGTGGAGGGCCAGGACAGCCTCCCTGTAGGGCATGTAGAGCTCTATGTCTCAGTTGTTTGGCTGAACTGAGAGTCACTGAGTCTGTGGGTGACATGGACCAGGTCCTGAACTCCATGCATGTTCTCTATAGGGATTCTGACAGCAGCCTTGTGGAGTTCCCATGCTGCCCATTTGCTTACAATTTGTCATAAAGCCAGTGAGGTGAAGTCAGGACGCTAACCCAAGTCACTCTGGTTCCAGAATGGAGCCCTTACTTTTGTAATGAAAGTGCTGTGCCATACAGAAGTGACTACCAGAAACTGTCTTCTCATTTATTCATTTATCCACCTAAAACGTGCTCCCTGATCACCTACCAAGTGTCAGGTACCGTGCCAGGTGCTGGTGAGACAGTGGTGAACCAGGCAGTCAGTATCCCTGTGCAGCATTATGAGTTGTCTTTCTGCAGGCCACATGCACCGAGGGCGCCCTTCTGAAAAATCTCCTGGATGTCTCCAGTCCCTGAACATCTCCAGATGCCTGAATCACCATTCTCTTGCCTCCATGCCTACTTGAAATCAGTTTTCTCATCCATTTTCCAACCTTGGAATAAACCAGCTGTTCTCCAGGGCCAGCAGCTCCCAGAGCTCCATCCTGCTGAGATGCGCCAGAGAGGTCTTCCTATCAGTGAAGCTTCTGCTTACAGACACTTCTCTAGCTTGGCTCAAGCCCAAGAAACATCTTTGTTCTCCAGCATCAAAGGCGTGCACAGATTGGAGCCCAAGATGAGACACCCAGGCATTAAGAGGAAGCACGGGGCTAATGAACAGGGAGAGTCCAGACTTATCAGAGAAAGGAGAAAACTGCTGATTACAGGGGAGGCCTCTACAGATGGGAAGGGGACAAGCCCGCAGATGGCAGACAGGTAAGCAGACACCAAGCAGCCAGCAGGCCTTCATCGAGCTCTGTCATAGGAACCTCCACACCTTCTCGTGCTCGCAGAGGTCTGCCCTAGCCCGTGCCTGGGCCACTGCTGCTGCGGCCTGGGCTCTAAACATGCAGACCAGGGCCATAGCCACAGAGGCCACAGGGACAGCTAGGATACACCATTCAGACTTCTGCAGCTGCCGCTTCTGTGCGGAGACTTTCAGAAAGTGGGGAGGGGCCTTATCAAGGAGAGTCCCAGATGTTAGAGGTTCTAGTTCACAGTTAACTCAACATGCGACAGCAGTAGGTCTCTGGGCTCCGCGTGCCAGGAGGATAAATTACAAACTGATGGGAATTCACAGGAGGAGCTGCGGATTCACTCAGTCGTTCACGATATTTATGGAGAAACCACTATTCCAAGCCAGGCTCTGGAAAGCTGCGATGGCGCCCACAGGCGGGCAAGCAGAGCAGTGGCCTGAACAACTCTCACATCAGGAAGTGTTGAAAAATATTTAGTATACAAAGGAAACACCCAAGGGAGTGGGGCAGCTGAACCCCAATATCTAAAGTGCTTTCATGAGGGAGGAGTGAGATTTTTGTGAAGTGCCAAACAACAGAGTTAGGACCCATGAGCAGAAATCATGAAATTGGGCTCAGTTTAAGAACTTTCTTATAATGAAATCTACTGGATGGCGACAGCAGCTGCCTTTGGAGGCGTTGTGTCCCATGAACTGGAGGTCTGCAAGCCAGTGGGTGACAACCAGCTCCTCCCAACCCGTCAAATGCTGAGACTCCTCTAACTCTAACTTGTGTGTGGAAATGGGACCCGGGTGCAGGAAGAATCCCACGAAGGGAGATTCAGAAGACCTGACCACAAGGTCAGGACACAGCAAGTTTCCTTGGCTTTCAGAACACTCCTGGGAGGCTCTTCGGGGGGCCCAAACTTCTGGGGACCAGCAGAATGTGTGACCATGGGTTGAAACTAAAGGAAAGGAGGAAGACAGGTAAGTGATGGGAAGAGGCTCCCCCAGATTTGGGGTTTTCTTAATGTTTTTGGACGGATGAATGCTTCAGCCCTGAGCGGTACCCTACAGTAATTCCTCTTTGCTTTCTAATCTGGTTCTTCCCAGCTGGATTTAGTGTGCTGCCTCCCTTCTACGTCTCATTTCTTTACCATCCAGACACGCTTTCTCTTTTGTACCAAAGTAATCCGCCTGTTCTTCCACCCAACCCATCGCACATTCCTTTCTGCCTGCGCTTACCTTTCTCCCACCCGGGGCTCTCTTCAGTTTGTCTCAGCCAAACCAGGAGTTTCCACCTGACCTCCAGGAAGCCCTCCATGGTTCAGCCTAGTTCCTACGTACTGCAGCTTGGACTCTGCACTGCAGTGGCTCCAGGGGTCTGCACCTGCAAGCTGCCTGCATGTGAGTGACACATGTCTCCTGTCAGCATGAGAGCCCCAATGGCAGCTCCTGGGGCTTGGCTGTGTTCTTGCCTGACTTCACAGGGCCCGTCATGCTGAGATCTGAGACACCCTCACGGTCAGCCACCAGCATGCCCCCGAACAAGGACAAAGGGGAGTGTTGGCCTCCAGGCCACCAGGAAGGCATCTTTTATTGATAGGGTAACCAACTCATCTTGGTTTGCCTGGAACTGTCCCAATTTTAGCACTGGAAGTTCCGAATCCTGGGAATTCCCTCAGTCCCCAACAAACTGGGATGGTTGGTTGCCCTAGCTGAGTACCTGTGTGTATAAGACATGATGCTTGGTTCTGGGTTGGGGAGCCCAGAGGGAAAGCAGACGGGGCCTTCCATTCTGGAGTAATTTATACCCCAAGGGGTTTTTCTGGAAAACTGTAAACCCAAAAAGCCTAGTTCCCACTGCCTGGCCCCTCCATAGCCACGTTCTCCATGAGCAGAAGTGGGGGCAACAGGGGCTGGTAGGGGTGGTGAAATACTAGATCAACAAGCAGGTTCCCAGCCTAGGCCTGTTTAAGCATGAATTGGCAGGTCTTGACCAGAAGAAGTGGTATCGTGGGGGATATCCCACCCATTCCTGCTCCTGTTCATAACGCCATAGACAGCAGATCTGAACTTGTCCACTCCCGCTCCTTCTTCTCTCCCACGGGCACCTGTCTCACATCTGAAAATGGCTGAAAGAAAAGAGGTAGCCAGCCTGCAGGGCCTTCTCACCTCAACCTCCCTCATCACCGGGTTCCCCAGCCAGACTCCTAACCAGTCCTCCCTCCTTAGAAGCCGCTGGGGACCCCTTTTCTCTTCCCAGCAGCACCACCTGCTGGTCATAGAGCCATTTGGCCTTCTGCTAATCACACCAGTCTGGCTGAGTTGGAGAGCGCGGCACACCCTGGGCAGGAGCGAGAGTACAGAGACGCAGCATCTAACAGTCAGAGGAAGGCTACATGTGCAAGGCAGAGTTACACACTTCAGTGTCTGCCTGCAGACTGGTTACTCAACTGTTTCATCAGTACCTCATTCTACCATCCGTTGGTACAAGCAAGTTTGGCTTTGGCTGTGGAGACCGATCACACCTTCCTACTTGCTGAAGAGGTCAAGGCCTTCTTGGCTGATCCATCTGCCTTTGTGGCTGCCGCCTCTGGGGTCACGGCCACCACTGCTGCTCCTGCTGCACTCCCACCAAGGTTGGAGCCAAGGAAGAGTTGGAGGACGAGAATATGGGATTTGGCCTCTTTGACTAATCACCAAAAGGCAACCAACTCATCCAGCTTTATTTGCAAAACAAAGAAATAAGGCTTATTTATTTAAAAAAAAAAAAAAGTTCATTCTAGTATTACTCATAAAATCCAAGTATCAGAAAGAATACAAATACCCATCAATGAATAAATAAACGATGGCATATTCACACAATGGGATTCCATACAGCAATGTGCACAAATGATCTACAGTCCCACACGGCAATATGGATGAATCTCACAAACAGAAAGTAAGTGGGTAAACAAAAAGACACGTAAAAAAGCATCACGATGAACCATATGAAATTGCCATTTATTGAGGTCGAAAGCTGTTCTTAGGGTTCGACATAAAACATGCTGTATCATTTATGTACAATACAAAAGCTGGCCAAATAAATCTCTGTTGTAGACAGCAAGACCGTGGTTGTATGTGTGTTGGGTGTAGTAGCGTGGTCACTGGAAGGGAGAAGGAGGGCTTCTGTGTTCCTGGTAACATTCTATTTTTTTTATCTGGGGGCTGCTTACCTGGTTGTGTTTAGCTTGTGAAAATGCATTGAGCTGGACATTTATAATATGTGTACTTTTCTGATTGCATATTTTAATAAAGAGTTAAAAGTTGTGTTGGGGTTCATCATCTAATACATATATATTATTTAGAAGCAACAGCTATGTACTGTCATTCTAACATCATGTAAGTTAAAAAAACAAACACAAAATACAGATAATTTTAAAAGATAAAATGAAAATATATACAGAAAAAAAGTTCAATTTTTTTTTCTGGTCCCAGTGAATAGTTTTATGCACCCTCAGTGAACATCAGCTGCCGCTGGAGATTTTTTATAAAGAAGTCCTTGGTAACTTAATGGCTGCATGGTCTTTGGCAAATCTCTCAGCCTCCGCTTCTGTGTCTGTAAAATCCCACTGGTGATCACCCACCCATCCTAGATGGCTGTCCTCAGGATCAAATGAGGTATTTGTGAAAGTATTTAGTAATTGGTAAAATGTGAAGGGTTAGTATGATTATTACTATTAGCAGAGAGTTACTATTAACATAGATTTACAAGCTAGTGAAGCCAATTCTATAGTAAATAGTTTGAATTTCATTAAAAGTAGCTAGAGATTTTAAGAAGAGTGTTCCAGCCGGGCGCGGTGGCTTACGCCTATAATCCCAGCACTTTGGGAGGCCGAGGCGGGTGGATCACGAGGTCAAGAGATCGAGACCATCCTGGTCAACATGGTGAAACTCCGTCTCTACTAAAAATACAAAAATTAGCTGGGTGTGGTGGTGCGCACATGTAGTCCCAGCTACTCGGGAGGCTGAGGCAGGAGAATTGCTTGAACCCAGGAGGCGGAGGTTGTGGTGAGCTGAGATCACGCCATTGCACTCCAGCCTGGGTTACAAGAGCGAAACTTCATCTCAAAAAACAAAAAAAAAGAAGAAGAGTGTTCCCCATCACTAGAATGGCAAAACTATCTGCCAAAGATATTGCAGAGTGATTCCTGCACCAGGCAGAGTGGAAATAATAACATTACAAATGATAATAATGGTGAATCCTGTGTGGCAGATATTTTCTAAGCACTGCATGTATATTGGTTGCTATTATAACCCTTATAACAAACAAAAGAAGGAGGTCATCATATTATGACTATTTTATAGACAAGAAACTAAGGCTCAAAGAAATTAAATAACCCACGCAAGATCTCAGAGAACACATTTTGAGATAGCCTAGAGTAGATGCCCTCCACATTACCCTCCAAAGCTGATGCTAGCATTCAAAATCTATTCTCATTCAGCAAAGTTCAGTCTAATATCAAGGCAAATTTCCATTTATTAATCTATTATTCAGCAAGTTTTTCTGAGCCCCTATTATATGCCACGCTCTATATTGGGTATTGGATATGCAATGGTAAACAAGAAAACACAGTACCTACGCTCAGAGCATATGATCTAGTAAAAGAGGCAATCAGTATAAGAAACATACATAAAAGTAAATATATAATCCTAAATGTTGTTACATTCAACAAAAGAAAGTTCTAGGTTATATAAAACAATGAATTGGAGAACCTAATTTAGCCTAGAGATCAGGAAAAGCTTCCATGAGAAAATAAAATTTAATCTGAAACTGAAGAGATAGCAGGAGTTGTCCAGGTGACAAGAAGAAAAAAATTATAGAGAAAACAAAATGTTTGATGGTTCTGATGTGGGAAAAGCCTGATTTTTGTCTCAGACACAAAGATAAGGAGTGAGACGGACTGTGTCCCCAGACAGGGACACGAGGTGTGTGGACAGGAGCAGACCCCACAAGCCTCTGAGGCCACGTGACAGATTGTGACTTTTGTCCTAAGAGTAATATTAAGCATTAAAGATTTTTAAGCAGGAGCGTGACAAAACTCAATCTGCAGATTGTAAACATTGCTCTAGTTAAAGTGTGGAGAATGGATTAGAGGAAGCAAACAAGAAGTGAAGCAGAAGCCACTGGGGACACCATGGCTATAGCCAAGTATCTAGAATGATCTCTGTGCAGCAGCAGCCACCGTGTCCAGAAGCAGCTGGGAAAGACTGAAGGAGGAACAGGTTTAGGTCCAGTCCAGATAAGAAACTCAGTTTTGAACCTGTCAATTTTGAGATGCATATAGAACAACCAAGCAGAAATACAAAGTAAGCACTTACATCGATGAGTCAGCAGCTCAGGAAAAAGTCAGCAATGGAGAGCTACACTTGGAAGCCATCATCATAGGGAGAGCATGCTAGCTTTGGGGTGGATAGATCATCCAATGACAGAATATAGATTACAAAAAGAAAGGGACTTTAGATCATGCCCTGAGAAACTTCAACAGCTGAAGTTTGAGTAGAGGGAGAGACCTTGGCAAAAGATTAAGAAGAAGCAGTCAATAATTTAAGAGAAAAGTCAGGAAGGAGAGAGAACAAAATGCTGAAAGCCACTGAGGATCAGAAAGCGCCCACCCTGAGTGACAACATGTAGAGTAGGCATGGGGGTGGGAGGGTCCAGCCACGCCAGTCACCCAGGGATTGCTCAAACACCAGAACCTCCTCCAATCCACTTCTCTTCTTCTAAGGCGCAGCAGTTTGCCATCAGATCCTGGTACATGGGAAGAAGTGAGTGAATGAATGATAAATGATCAGAGGACCCAAAAGTTTTAGCAGCTTGACCAAGATTATCCGGCCAGTAAGTACCAATGCCAGAGCTTAAATCCAGCTTATCTGATTCCAATGTCCATATTCTTGGTTTAAAATTATAAGCTTAAACCCAGGGGAAATACCTCTGATGACACACTCTCTGTCATGTGTAGTATCATACTTTAAGGACTGTTATACTTATCTCTAAAGCTGAATCTATGGCTTAGGAGTTCATCAAAAACTGGGATAGGGAGTGAGAGGCATCCCCTAAGGTCACCTGTCCAGGGGATGATGCATGTGGGAATAACCTTTACACTAAATTAATGCATAATTTGGGTTACATCCTTGAGAGCCTGTCTTAACTGACAAGCATGTGAGAGTCCGGCCACTCGATCTGTAGGGCCAGTTCAGAGGGGAGCTTGGTGTTCTGGAGTTGTGGGTCAGGGCTGATGGTGGTGAGGGTAACTGAGGTGAGGGCAACAGAGGTGATGGGTTGAATAATGGTGGTGATGGCAGTGTGCTAGAGGTGAGAGGAAATCTGAGGGAATCTTTTTTTGGACGTGAGTTGACTGGCAAAAGTGTCACTGAACACGTTACCTTTGATTTCTAAACAGCCAGAATGACAACACCTATCTATAGATTACTCATGGTGTTCTTATTCATTTATTTATTCTTTCATTCAACAAATCTGTATTGAGTAGCTACTCTATGCCAGGCCCTCCTTTAGGTGCTGGAGATACAGCAGTAAATGACTAAAAGTTTTGTTTTTGTGGAGTTTACACTTAGAGGACACCAAAATCTCATTTATTCATTCACTGAGTTCCTCCTGAGTACCTAATACCAAGCATGATGCCAGACACTGATGGGTCCCAGACCCTAAACAATAGGGCTATCTTGGGGTGGGTACATACGGCCAAGGTAAATATGCACCTACATCTATTTAGGTTTGTTCACAGGCACAAGCACACACCTGCCTGAGCATATATCCCATCAGACCTCAGACAACATGGATGAAATGTTCAGATTTTATTCAGAATGCATCAGGAGACCCTGAAGGGGTTTAAGCAGAGGCTTTTTTTTCCTTCAAAGGTTCAAAAGGTTATTCCATCTGCAAAACGGATAAAGGCTGGATGATGGAGGAAGCATGAAAGAGGGAGAGGAAGGACCTGCTACTGGAGTTATGGCTAAAGGTGGTAGGTAGATGGCAGCAGTGGAGACGAAGACAAGAGGGTGATGCTAAGTGTTCCGGAGGAATAACTAATAGGAGTAGCAGGGGGACTCGATGTGTAGGGTAAAGGAGGAGAAAGAAGGCAGAAATACTCCCAGGTTTATGGCTTGGGCCACTAGGTGGATGCAGAGAGGTGAGGGCTAGGAGATATATGGATATATGTCTGAAGCTCAGAGATATCTGGGCCAAAGATGTACGTGTTTGAGAGTTGTCATCACGTGGAAGGTATTTAAAGGTATGCGAGTGGCTGAGATCACCCAAGGAGAAGGAGAGAGGGGCCCACTGAGCCAGGGACACCACAGGATCCCAAAGTTGCACAGTGGAGAAGGAGCCTATACAGCCAGCTGACAAGGAGCTGTCAGTGAAGAAGGAGAAACTAGGAGGGTGGAGAATGGCAAGACGAGAGAAGACAGGTGTCCAAGAAAGGAAGGAGAATCAACGGAGTCAACCATTACTAACTGGCCAAGAAATGCAGAGTGGCTGGTGACCTTGATGAGAGCAGCCCTCTGGGGAAACAGAGGCCAGAATAGAACAGAGTGAACTGAGGAGCAAAGGGAGGTAGCAAGCAGGGCCTGTGGGGTTTTCGGATGCAGCTGGATTGGTTTGCTGCTCAAAGAAAATCCCAGGTCAGACCTACTCTGGGACCGAAGAGGCCTTCATGAAAGATGCCTGGCTGCAGGTGTCCAGGTATAGGAAGGCGAGTGGGAGGAGGCAGGGCTGAGCTGCACTTCCCCAAACCAGGAGGGAAGCCAACACCGAAGCCCAGGCTTCCATTTATAGTTTCCACAAGTCGACCTGGACTACTCCACCCTGTTCACAAAGCAACCTCACCTGAACTTTGACACCAGAAGCTGTGTCAGGTCCACAGGGCAAACACTCTTTAGGCCCTCATCAGACTTTGCATGGGTTTACTCAACCCACTCCTGCTTCTCTGCCCCCATCATGTCCTCCTAGAATAGGGAGTGCCTCCTCCCCACAACCCCCCGCCGAGGCTCACTACATGAGATTCACACAATGTACCCTCTCACACCATATGCCATATGCCATGCATGCGCACACACACAGATACATACACAGAGCCAGTGTGATGATTCCAGGTGCTGGAACCATGCCTGCCCTTACCCTTTGCCAAATGCCCGCCATGCTGGCCATGGAGGCAGAAGGAAAATGACAATTCTGCCCTTTGGTAATGCATACTACTATTTTGTCCATCACAAGGTCCTCAATGTGAGGCCAGAGTGTTCCTAGATTTCATCTTGTATTGAAGGAAACCCTTGCTGTCAAGGAACCCTCAGTGTGAAGACAGGACATAGAAAAACCCAGGGAGACCCTGGATGAGGAAGAAGACAGCCCCACCCTCTGGAGCCTGCAGAGGGAGTACAGTGGAGAGACTCTGTCCTGGCCTTAAGGTTCTCCTCAGTTTGAGGAGAAAGAAAAGGCCCTGGCCTCAGAAGACCCCCAATGCTAATGTATCCATAAAGTGTGAGGGTCTCCACCTCCATCCTTACCCTCTTCAGACTTGGATTTTTTAAAGACATAATATAAAATACAAAATGAAAAATGTACGGGGTAAAGGAGGAGAAAGAAGGTAAAAATCCTCCCAAGATTGTGGCTTAGACCACTAGGTGGAAGCCGATGCAGAGGTGAGGACCAGGAGATATTTGGATATATCAAAAACTGGGGTAGGGAGTGAGAAGCGTCTCCTAAGGTCACCTGTCCAGGGGATAATGCATGTGGGAATGACCTTTACACTAAATGAATGTATAATTTGGTTACATAAACTGTAACTTATTCACCTTTAAAGAGCCCTGACCAAAACATGACAAGTGTGTTTCTCCAGTCATACATTGAGTACTCACCTGAGGTCTAACCCAGCCTGGAGTTAAAACATTGACTCTGACACTCCAGTCTTTATATCATCATATCTACCACCAGCATCACACCCACGTTTCCCTTGACCCAGTTTCAAATGCAAGAATTTTAGATTCGTAGGCGAAGCAGGGGTCAAGAACTGGGGTGTAGCCAGGCTCCTCAGAATGTGGCCTGTCCCTGTTCACACGACCCAGACAAAGCCTCACCAGGGAACCACACTTCAGCTCCCTGCCCTGCTCTAGCCCTGCAGACCCCAGGTGACATTCTTGAGGCCACACAGCCTGAGTAATGGCATGGTTTAGTGGAGCTGACTCATGGAAGGAGTCGCCTCATGTGCAATTGGAGAACAAGCAGAGTTGTGCAAGGTGTTTGTAGCAGGCTGTGAGGAGGGGCAGGACGTGAGGCAGCAAGGAGGACCAGTGGTAATTGTCATTACTTCTACTAGAATCTCCAGCATTAGAGAGTCACTCTGCTTCAGCTCACATGAAATCAAACCATCACTCCCATCTGACTGCCCTCTGAATCACGGCTCTGGGGTAGGTAGAAGAGCTGGGGATATGAGGTCTGTTCGACCCCCTTATCTGTGAAAGAATGAGATTGCACAAGATGCTCTTTACGGCCTCTTCCTTCTATGACATCCAGTGGCTCTAAGCAGGACTCAGCAGTGACCCTGGAATATGTCATACATATGTGACACAAGAATGGAACCCATCCACAGCACCCAAATGCAAGGTCCCAAGAAAGAAAGGCCCAGTCTCCAGCTCCACACTACCGACTAGTGGCAAATCCCTGGTACAACAAATGCTTGGCAGCTAAATACAAATGTGAGGATCACTCATCGAACTGGCATTCTGTGTCCATTCATTTATTCATTCATTCGATAAGCATTTAATGGGAGCCTTCTATGCCTGCTATGGAGCCAGCTACTAGATATGCAGAAAATCGTCAGACAAAGCCACTGCCCTCAAGGGCCTCAAAGTCAACTAGGAGAGGCAGAGGCAGAAACAGGAAGAAAAAAAAAAAGCAACATGCCGAAAGAAATACAATGTTAGAGAAACGTCCAGCTTGAAAGGAGCCAGGAGAGGGACTGAGCAACTCTGCCAAGGGAAGTAAAGAAAGAAATTCATTGAAGACATAGCTGAGCTCCTATTAACACTTAAAAGAAACTGGACTTGGAACCCCCACCATCAAGTTGGCCTCTAATTCATGGCATATATGACCTTTGTACTCTCAGTTCCCTTACTTATGAAATGAAAGTACTGAAGTATGTGCCGCAAAGCTTTGGTCCAGTTCAAAAAGTTCTGAAGACTAAAAAATTAATATAGCAGTTCCAAGCTTAGGCATGGACCCAAAAATAAAAATATAATTCAGTCTCTACAGGTCAAAATCAGCCATGGGCTCAAGTACTAAATAAGCTCAATCCTTAATGTGTGGCAACATTCAAATCTCAATACAACTGCAGCATTTTAAGTGATATAATTATACCAGTAATATAATGGCATGGTTAGATTAAATGGATTTGTGCTTTCTTGCCACGCAAAATTGAAAGACAGATGATGTCACTCTATATCGTGATTCAAGGTCTCAAGGGAATAGGCCCTAGAACCTAATTAGTCAGAGAGGCTGGGTCAACATTAGTTGATAATTCATGAAAATGGCTACCTTGGGTAATTTCCTCCAAAATTCACTTGACTCAATAATTCCAATGCACAAACCTGTACATTGTCCTGGAAGGGGTAGCAATAGAGATGGTAATGGGAAATCATTTGCAGCTAATTCAAAGCAAAGGAGTCCTGAGAGAAACCATCAGCTCATGATCAGGGGAGCCTTGTACAGAATTTTCTGAAACCAAACAAGTGTTTTGCTTTCGGGACCAAAATAATCTACTTGTGCTATGAAGCAGAAGATTGAGGATTCAGCCAAGGACCTCTGTAGGGTATAGAGCTGACCCTAAGCTGCTTCCTACTGAAAACCCAACCCTACCTGTGGGTGGCGCAAAGGCCTGGCTGCATTGAGAGGCAGGTAGCTGTCCATCTAGATGAGAGCACACAGGTTTGACTTCTCAATTTTCATACTAGCTTACCAACCATGCTACCTATTCATTTGATTTCCAAAGTATATGTAATATACTTTGTAAATTATATGTAAATAACGTAAATACATTCAACAGCATCTTCAAGAGCTTCAGGCAGGTATCTGAGAGTGTAACTCCTAACCTCATTAGAAGTTACATTAGAAGCCATCAGAAGGCTCAACTGAAAAAATAATGACTACCTTAACTGACAGTGTTGATTATTTAGGATGTACCATTCCATCGAATCCATGCAACAGCTCTTTTAAGCAGGTACGATCATCTCCTCCATCGTGAGGTTGAGACTTTATCCTGAAGAGATGTCAGCATCAGAGAACTAGAGAAGAGATAGAGCCAGGATTTGAACCCAGCAGTTTGACTCTAAGCCTTTACTCTTAAACACTGGGAAAGGTAGTCTAAAGAAGTCACTACCAATATACTACTCCTTTTCTCTAAGCTCTATTCATGGGACAAGTCAGACAGCTGTAAAACTAAATAGTCGACTGCATTAACCTAGCTGCTCAGAAAATGGCCTTCCTTGGACTGAAACTTCATGTGTTGACCTGAGATTTTATAAATCTTGATGAAAGTTGGCTGTGAAAAACTATTTCCACATGTTACCACACTCTCGATGGAGACTTAGTGTTCCATGGCACTCAATGTCTCCTCTGTAGGTCCCACTGATAGGTATTTTTTAGAGAGAGGGAAAAAAAGATTTTCCCTAGCTACTGTGAAAGGAAAATCATGGGACCCCAAAATTACTAAGCTGAAGGGAAAAGTCAAGCTAAGAAGTGCTCAGGGCAAACCTGCCTCCTATTCTATCCAAAGTCATCCCTCTGTTCACTGAGATAAATGCTTATCTGATTGCCTCCTTTGGAAAGGTTTATCAGAAACAGAAGAATGCAGCCATTTATCTCAACCTGTGACCTGGAAGCCCACTCCCTGCTTTGAAGTGTCCTTGCCTTTCTGGACCTAACTAATATACTTCTTATGTCTGTTGATTGATGTCTCATGCCTCCCTAAAATGCATAAAACCAAGTTGTGCCCCTCCACCTTGGGCACGTCATCAGGACTTCCCGAGGCTGTGTCATGGGTGCATGTCCCTGGCAAACAAATTTTCTAAATTAACTGAGACCATCTCAGATATTCAAGGTTCACACTACCATGACCTAAAATCAATGTCTCATCCAATCGAAAGAAAAACATAAAACAAACTCAAATTGAGAGACATTTAAAATACTTGACCAGCACTCTTCAAAACAATCAAGATTATTGAAAACAAGGAAAATCTGACAAACTGCCACAGTCTAGAAAAGCCTAAGGAAACATGACAACAAACGTGATATTCTCAATGAGACTCTGGGATCGATAAAGGACCTCAGGAGAAAACTAGTGAAATATGAATAAATTAAGGGCATTACTTAATAACATTTGGCCCTTCAATACCAAGGCAGGTAGGGGCACTAGCCCCCTTTCCCCCCTCTCACAGTTGAAAATTCACATACAATTTTGAATGCCCAAAATCGTAATCACTAGTAGACTATTGTTCCAGAAGCCTTACACAAAAGTATGTGATTAACACAAACATAGGCTAGTATCTACAACATTTTATGCATTCATGTCATATCGAACATTTTCTTAATTGTTTAACTATTTCTAGGTTACACAATGTGTCTGAGAGGTTTTTCAAATTGTCGAAAATCTCCAAAATCATTCCAATATATTTATTGAAAAATATCCACATAAAAGTGGACCCATGCAGTCCAAACCCATGTTGTTCAAGGGTCAGCTGTATCCTGGGAGATTCACTGGTTGTGACAAATGTGCTACATTAGTGTAAGATAATCACAATGGGGAAACTGTTAAGATATTAACGGGGAAGAATAGCATAAGACATTAACAATAGGGAAAAATATGGGGTACACAAGAACACCATACCATCTTTTCAACTTTTTTTAAAATCTACAGCTCTTCTAAATGTCTTGATTAACTGAAAAGAACTTCTATGTTTCTAAACAGGAAAATGTAAAGGTGGTAAAAATATCAATTTTCCCTAAATTAATTTATAAAATGAATCCAATTCTAATCAAAATCGGTATTCTTAGAAATGACAAAATTATTCTTGAATTTATAGAAATAGAAGATAAAATATCAAGCCAAGAAAATATTTCTTAAAAAATAGTAAAAGTGGACTTGTATCACCAGATATTAAAATATTTTATAAAGATTTTAAAAATTAACGATATGAACATAGGAAAAAATAGATTAATGGAATAAGCAGACAGCCAAGAAACAAATCAAGACTATATTATTTCATACATAATAATAAATAATTAAATAAGAAGAGGGGAATAAACTATTAATACTCTAAACTGATTTCATTTGAATTCAAAAGTTAAATGTAAAAAACAAAACCTGTAAAAATTAGAAATTGGAAATACCTGGATAACTTGATCTCACTTCAGGTTTCTAAGTATAAGAGCACAGGCAAGAACAACAAGAAAAAATATTAATACAAGTTCTGTGTCTACAAATACAAACAGAATTACATAGAACAAGAAAAACTCGGGAAAAAACACATTTCAACATGCATGACCAGCAAGACTAATATTCTTAATATAACTGAAGAAGAAATCCATAAGAAAAAGATGAACAATCTACTAGAAACAGGGAAAAATCATGAACAGAAAATTCTCAAATTAGTAAATAAATCAATAAAGACACCAAAAAAAAAGTTCATCACTAGTAATCAAAGAAGTAGAATTAAAGCAACAATTTTGCTTATCAGGTTGGCAAATAATGAAATAATAAAAGGAATGATAATACCCAGTGTTGACAAAGATGTGTGGAATTCAATGCATACAATGCTGTGGGAGTTTAAATTGGGACACTCTTTCAGGACAACGGGTTGGCAACAATAACTAAAATAATAATGATAATAGCTAAGAGTTTTGAGTTCAGTGTGGGTCAGGTGATGATCTAAGTACTTGCTATGTATTAAGGCACCAGCACCTCATAGCAATTCAGTAAAGGAGGTACTTTCAGACACGTTCACCAGAGGGAAACCATGGTCCTGAGAAACCCTCAGGGCCATTCAGCTAGCAGGCGGCAGAGTTGGGATCCAGTCCTAAGTGGTCTCAGTCTGCGTCTTATATGTGCACAAAACATGATAGATGTACTGTCATGCTAGGAATTTAGCAGAAGGAAACAATTGGGAATGTTTACAAACAGGTACACAAAGACGCTTATTGAAATGATTTTATAAAAGCAGGGGGAAAGGCAATAATCTAAATTATCACCAGTAGAGAATAAATTAAATAAATTTATGTTTTCCATATTTTACAAATATTCTAAGTAAGCATGTATAGCTTTTATAATAGCAAGTTAGATACTTTGTTCATTGTCGAAAAAGAAAAAAGAAAAAACTTGTCCTTCGAGTTTTGGGGGTTTTTTTCCTGTATTACTTTATTTCTTTTTTATTTTTTAATTAACAAATAAAAATAAATACATTCATAGTATATAACACAATATTTCAGTATATGTATACATACACTGTGGAATGACTAAATAAAGCCAATTAGCATATGCAAAAACCTCATCCTTTTGATTCAAATACCTGACTTGTTTTCCTTTCCTTAGTTCTGATTTTCTTTCCATCTCATAAGCCTCGTAACATATGTATCCTTTGCTGTGGGCTTAAGAACAGCATATTAATAAACAACATAATACATTAAAGATTCTTGACTTAGGCATTTGAAGGCACAGGAGATGACAGTTCATTGAAAATAAAAATTAATAAATTAAGACTTAATTGATGAAGACCCTCCAAGTTTCTTCTTGTTCTTGTGCTTCTCAGACCTTAGAGCACAAGTCCAGACAAACAAGGATTCAGGGTCAAGAGGACAGGGGATGGAGGGGCTCCTCTGCCCACCCCAGGATGAGGGGGCTACCGGGGACCTGATCTTTCTCTCCTGAGTCCCAGGTCAGGCCCTGTGGAGGGAGCTGGAGTATGTGTGTGGTGGTTGGTTAAAACTGGGCATCAGTGTTGTGCTCTATCTGATCCCTAGGACCTTGAAGGCTAAGATGCCCACCCACCCAGCTGAAGTGTTGTGGCAGAGCAGTCACATGTTACAGGTGCCCAGAGCTTTCTGGTCCACATGAGGCAGTGTTACCCAACAACTTCTGCAGTGTGCTGAACCTTTATTCCTGCTGGAATGTTTGTTCCTAGAGGCACTTGACACTTTATGGTCTATCAAACACATTCATGCTCATTATCTCACTTGAAAGATTCATTGCTGCTGTAACGGGACTGTGGCTGTACTCCCTGCTGTCTCCCCAGCATGCAGGACAGTGCCTATCTGTGTGTACTGAGTGGCAATGGCCATGCCATCAAATCGGCACCAATGGCAATGGACATCACAGATTTTTATCTGTAAAATGGAGATATTAGTACCTACTTCTGAGGGATATCTTGGAGATAAAATCAAGTGCTAGTTGTAAAATTCTTGGAAAGCCACGGACTCACTGTAAGGGGTAAATGAAAGTATCTGAAGAACCAAAGAACTAAAGTGTGGCGCTCAGGAACCTAGAGAGCATCCCACCTTCCTGAACTTTCAGGCTGTGGCTGCTGAAGAGTTCTTGAGACTCAAGGTCTTGATGTGGCAGGAAGCCTTGCAGGGTGGGGTGGGGTTGTACCCCATTTCACCATAGCCCCCTCCACCCATTTATTCTTACAGGGAGCAGTGAAGAAATCCTTTTTTTCCTATCACCGAAACTGTGCAGAAGAAAGGCAGCACTTCAGGAGCCAGGTTGCCAAACTGCCCTGCTGAGCTTTCCAGGCTGAGTCAGGCATGTCCTAGGAGTAGTTTTTCCAGATGGAGTGATGGATTTGTGCTGATCTGGCCTTTACCTTGTGATGAAAGCCAAAGGGCCCTCATGCCTCTGCAAACCCTGCATTCTCACCCATGCCTCCATCCTGGGGGAAAGAGAAGCAGTCACATCCCTCCTGCCCAGAAGAACATCTGATCATCACCTCAGGCACCCAATGGAACCCCACAGAAGTAGTCCTTACTTTCCATAGCTTCGCGGAGTGAGGCTCCATCACAGCACAATGCACTCTGTACATCACTTCTCCCTGCCTTCTGAAGGCAACTGCATGCAGCAAAACAGCCCTGCACTGTGCAGGGGCCCACGTGGACACTTGAGCACTTACACACTATGTGGTCTGCGGCAACTTCCTCAGCAACTCTGAGCCTTCATTTACTCAGCTGCGAGATGGGAGTAACAACAATGCCGAATTCACAAATTATTTTAGGAATTAAATGAAATAACTCTGTGACTACTGGTCAGAGCAATGGTATTCAATGATTGATTTGTTTGTTGCACATGACATTGTCACACAGACCAATGTAGCCAGTCAGGCTCAATCACTGAGACTAAGATCCACCTTCTAATATTTTCCAAAACTACTGCCAGCACCTGCCCAGTTCCAATCGATTGATCCCCCCCATGCTCTTACTCCAACACGCCTGCAACAACCCCAGGCAGCCCAGCTTTTCCTCAGGATGCCAATGTCTGAAGAAACACCTTACCTTGGGAAAATTAAGTCATCATCATGCTGCTTTCCAATCTAAATAACCTTTGGTAGCTGCCTGTATCTTTTAAGATAAAATTCAAAACTCCCTACATGGCTTTCAGGCCAGAGTGATGAGGCATGTCTCCTCACTCCCCTCTGTCCTTCCTAACCCCTGCAGTGGCCTGCACATGCCCACTGGGCCACTCCACACCACTGCACATGCTCTTCCATTCAGCTCCATTCCTCCCCCATTCGTTTTTTCCCTCTACATATCCTGATGGATTCTAGCTCAAGCATATTGTTCTCCAGGAAGACCCTGTTGGCGCCCCACCACAGTCTGTGTGCACCCCAAGAGCGTGTCCCTGTGTGTCCCCTGTCTTGCAATCATTCATTCACAGTCATCTTCCATACCACAGTGTCAACTCCTTGGGGGTAGGGACTGTGTCTTGTTTGTCTTTGTATCTCCAGCTTCTATCACAAAGTAAATACTCACTGAATGAACGAATGAATGAATGTCATTTCTTTCTTGCTCCAGCACAATTTTCTGGATCTGAAGGAAATTGCTTTCCCATCTGCTTCTCCACTGCATCATCTCATACCAGCTGATCTCTCCTTCTCAAGTCTCAGGTCCAAGGCTCCCCCTACCTCCGCAGACCCCCCTGGTCTCTTACCTGAGCATCCAGCATAACTCAACCCCCAATCCACCAGTTTCTGCTCCACCACAAATGAGTACTTATATGTATCTACATTTTGCATTTAACTGTATTTGCATTTATCTCATGTGTGGGCAAACACAAGGGGTGCTGATTATGGCAACTTTATCAGCAGATCCCCAAAGTTTAAGAATGAATTGTGTGGCTGTGGAGTACATAAAACAGATGGGTCAACGGGGGCTTGAAACCAGTTTTATTGTTGTCGTTGTTGTTGTGCTAAAACAAACTAAATGAATGTCCCAGAGATGAGCTCCACCACAGTCTGACAGTAGAAAGGGTAAAGTAATAATAATTCTATAGCCAAAATTTATCAATCAGCCCTACAATAATATTGACATTAACATTCATTTATTGTTTCCTGTGTGCTGAACAGAATACTACGAGCTTTACTGACAACATTCACAACTGTCTAAAGATCTATTGCTTATGGTTGTGTAACCTTGAGTCATTACTTTGCTCTTTTTGCCTCCATTTCCTCATGCATAAAATAGGGATAGTTATGGTACCTAGGCCTCATAATGATTAAATGAGTTATTATATATAAAATGTTTAGAGGAGGGCCCAGCACACAGCAAGCCTCCCAAAAATGTGATCCCTCAGACCAGCCTGGCCAATGTGGTGAAACCCTGTCTTTACTAAATATGCAAAAATTAGCTGGATGTGGTGGCGCATGCCTGTAATCCCAGCTACTCAGGAGGCTGAGGCAGGAGAATTGCTTGAACCTGGGAGGTGGAAGTTGCAATGAGCCGAGATCGCACAACTGCACGCACTCTAGCCTGAGTGACAGACTGTGACTCCATCTCAAAAGAAAAAAAAGTGATCCCTCCCCGCCCCCAAAGTTAATCTGAACCTGAATTAATTAGTCCTAACCACTGGGGTCTTCTACTTCAGAGTTTGCTGTGTGGCTCAGGCTGCAAAGGGAGTAGAACTAGAGCCAACAGGTGGAAGAAACAGAAGGCAGCTCTCTACTCAATGTAATTGTAACTTTCTAATAAAACCTTTAATGTGACAGAATTCAGCAATTTTACTTCTTATCTAGCTTAAGAAACTATCATTTATGTGTATAAGGAAGCATCAATAAAAATATGCTTGAGGCCAGGTGCAGGGGCTCATACCTGTAATCCCAGCACTTTGGGAGGCTGTGGTGGGCGGATCATGAGGTCAAGAGATTGAGACCATCCTGGTCAAGACAGTGAAACCCTGTCTCTACTAAAATACAAAAATTAGCTGGGCGTGGTGGTGCGCGCCTGTAGTCCCAGCTACTCGGGAGGCTGAGGCAGGAGAACTGCTTGAAGCCAGGAGGCAGAGGTTGCAATGAGCCAAGATTGCACCACTGCACTCCAGCCTGGTGCCTGGCAAAAGACCAAGACTCTATCTCAAAATAAAACAAAAAACAAAACAAAACAAAATATGTATATATGCTTGAGGCTTTGTTTGCAATAATGAAAATCAGAGCAACCTACACGTCCATCGACTTAGGAGTGGCTAAATAAACTGTGGCAGATCCAACCTATAAATTACTAAGGAATCATGAAAAGGAATAATGTTGCTTTATGCCTATCAACAGTACGTGCGAGGCAGTTCTAAGTTCTTACCTAAATTTACTCATTTAATCCTTACAAGACCCTGTGGCTATAGGTATACCACAATCCCAGTTTACAAAGGAGAGAAACTGAGGCTGAAAAGTTTAAATAATTTGTATCATGCAACTAGCAAGTGGCAACCCTATGGTCTGAATCCAGGTCGTGTGGCCCCAGGATCCATCCTCTTACCCATCATGTTAATTTACTACTGAGTGGGGAAAAAACAAGCAGCAGAAAGATACACAAATTATATAATACTATTCAGGTAAAATATACACACAACACAATACCATATTGTTTCTAAATATGTACATAAAGGTGAGAAAATGATCTATTTTAACAATCAAGCCAATTTACATCATTTGTTGCCCATTTGAAGGAGCTAAAGGAACAAGAATTGACAATGAAGATCAGGAATAATTTTACCCTGATAAAACGTCTTAAATGTTTAAAACAAAATGTGTTCCACTATTATAGAATGACTTAAAATTTATAAAATAAAAATAGGCCGGGCGCGGTGGCTCATGCCTGTAATCCCAGCACTTTGGGAGGCCGAGGCGGGTGGATCACGAGGTCAAGAGATCGAAACCATCCTGGTCAACATGGTGAAACCCCGTCTCTACTAAAAATACAAAAAAATTAGCTGGGCATGGTGGCGCGTGCCTGTAATCCCAGCTACTCAGGAGGCTGAGGCAGGAGAATTGCCTGAACCCAGGAGGCGGAGGTTGCGGTGAGCCGAGATCGCGCCATTGCACTCCAGCCTGGGTAACAAGAGCAAAACTCCGTCTCAAAATAAAATAAAATAAAATAAAAATAGAAGGAATCACCTACGTCAGGATTAAATGAGTTCCCTAATATAAAAAAGGCTGGCTTAGACTTCTACTCTCAAGGAACTCTGCAGGGAGGGACGGAAGCATCGGTGAGGAGCTGGACAGGACGACCGCCACAGCTGGTTGTCACCAGAGAAACTCAACATGCTCCCAGTTAAACTCGGTATCTTTTACCCTCAAACTTCTTACTCCTTTGGTCTGTCCTAGTTCCATATGACATTGCTTACATTTACCCAATGTAATTATAATTCTGTATAATTTCTGTCTGTTTTTCCAACTCTAACTCCTTTACTCACATAAAATAACTTCCACTATTCTTCTGAAAGCCTTTAATAATGTGAAGATGGCTATTTATCCCTATCTTCTCTTCTCCTAGTTCCACTTCCACCACCATCACCGCCACCACTACCACCACCATCACCACCCCCATGCTGCTTGCGGTGGTGCTAGTGGTGGTAAGAATTAGTGGTAACAGTGACGATAGTGGCTGTAGCAGTGGTGGTGATGAGAATGAATCAAGGTAGCAATGTGATAGATCGGTGGTGGTGGGGATAGTGGAGGTGGTAGAGGTGATGGTGGTGGTGGTGATGGTGGTAGAAGTGGTGGTGGTGAAGGTGGTAGATGATGGTGGTGGTGGAGGTGATGGTGACGCAGGTAATAGAGGTGGTAGTGGTGATAATGGAGGTTGTGGAGGTGATGGCAGTGGTGGTGCTGGTGGTACACGGTGGTGGTGGTGAGAGGTGAGGATAGTGGTGGTGGTAGTGGTGGTAGTGGGTAATGGAGGTGATGGTGGGTAATGGTGGTGATGGTGGGTGATGGCGGTGGTAGTGGAGGTGATGTGCGTGGAGGTGAGGGTCATGGTGGTGGAGGTTATGGTGGTAGAGGTGGTGGTGGAGGTGGTGAGGTAGTGGTGGGTGATAGTGGAAGTTATGTTCATGGTGATGGGTGATGGTGGTGGTGGTGGTAGGGACGGTGGCGGTGGTGGTGGTGGGTGATGGTGGTGGCGGTGGTGATGGGTGATGGTGGTGGCGGCAGTGGTGGTGGGTGATGGTGGTGGTGGTGGGGGTCATGGTAGTGGAGGTTATGGTGGTAGAGGTGGTGATAATGGTGGTGGTAGAGGTGGTGGTGGAAGTGGTGGAGTAGTGGTGGGTGATAGTGGAAGTCATAATCATGGTGATGGGTGATGGTGGTGGTGGGAGAGATGGTGATGGTGGAGGAGATGGTGGCAGTGGTGGTGCTGGTGGTACATGATGGTGGTGGAGGTGGGTGATGGTGGTGGTGGTGGAGGTGATAGTGGTGGAGGTGGTAGAGGTGGTGGTGATGGTGAGTGATAGTGGTGGTGGTGAAGGTGGTGGTGGGTGATGGTGGTACAGGTGGTGATGTTAGTGACAATGAGAATGAGTGTCAGCACCATAACAGCAGTTGTAGTGATGGTGATGGTGGTGGTACATGATGGTGGTGGTGGGTGATGGTGATGGTGGTACAGGTGGTGAGGTTAGTGACAATGAGAATAAGTGTCAGCGCCATAACAGCAGTTGTGGTGATGGTGATGGTGGTGGTGGGTTAAGGTGGTGATGATGGTGGTGGTGAGAGGACACTGGTATTGGTGACAGTGGTGGAGGTCACAAAGGAATAAGAAAACAATCCACTGTGCCTACAACACGGTGCAGCGTGTTTACATGGTAGTGATGACGATGGTAGTGATGGCACAAAAAGTAGTGGGTTTGATAGTGGTGGCAGTGGAGATGGTGGAGGTAGCGAACGTGGCAGTGATGGTGGGAATAAGTGCCCATGACAGTGGCAGTCCTTGTGATTGTGGTGGTGATGGCGGTAGTGGTGAGGGTGATGAAGGTGGTGGAGCTGGTGGAGCTGGTGGTGATGCAGTGAGAATGCGCAGAGGCAACAGTGGTGGTGGTGAGGATGGCGGTGATGATGATGCTGTTGGGGCAGATGATAATGAAGTGTTAGGCATTTGGCACAGAACTGAAAGTGATGGCAAGATAGACATGGTGACCACGGTGTTGGTGATGATGTAAACAGAGGCGTTTAAGTCAAGCAGGTACAAAGACAAAAGCAGCTCTAGATCTAGGTCTGATACCTGGATGCTGAGGCCAAAGTTTCTTCCCCATTTTTGCTGCCACCATTTGTCAGAAGAAGTGGAGAAAATTTACGCGGGAAGTAGACTAAGATGAGGACAGTAAATAGAATGCCACTACCCAAGCTACGGGGCCTACAGGACCTCATGTGCTCCTTCCCAGCCACAGAAGCCTTTTCTGGGTCTCAGACCTCCATGTCTACTCCATTGGGGAGTGGCATACTTCCATAACAAACCCAGCTATGTTACCGCCAAAATTAATATAGGTGAAAACAAGGAAAATGCCAAAATGTAACTTTTACTTAGAGTGGAGTGAATAGTTAGGGTAGCAACGTGACCACTTATTTCTGTATCTCTTTGATCAATTTATAATGTTTTTCTCTCTGCCACTTCTTAGTTCTTGTAAAAAGATTTAATCTATTTTATTTTTCCATTGTAAAGGTAAATAAGTATACTTTAGACCATTTTTTAAATATGGAAAAAGGAAGAGAAAAAGATCATCTTTAATTCTACCATCATGACGACAATGTCCTGTGTGCATCTGAAAGCAAGTAAGACAAGCACACCAAGGCAGTCTCCTGGAGCCTCTCAGCCCTCCCTGGGTAAGCTGTAGCTAGACCCGTCAGAGCTGGCCCTACTAATTGCCACTTCCCATGTCAGGAGCTCACCAAGTGGGAGTGTGAGGCCACATTCCAGTGGTGGTGGAAGGCCCCACCAGCTGCACCTGCCCAGCACTCCCACAGACACTGAGCCTTGCTGAAGGACACTTGGCCTGTTCTACCACAGACAGCAAGGTGAGCAATTAGGCTCAGGAATCAGAAAACAACCTGTTTTAAAGAAAAACAAATCACTGTGCTATAGCAGCCTTTCCAAACACAGTAATCACAACAGCCATGGCATCTCTGGAAGCCAGTGGCATTTCTGAAACTCATTCCAGCAAACGCAATACATGATTTGGACTTGAACCAGGCTAATTCCATCTCTGTCTGCCAAGGGTTTGACTAAAGTACCTCCACTATCTCATATTTGAGTCACTGGGGGATTAGGCTCAATGAGAACAACAATTAATAGCACACTTTTGCCCCTTCCTGGTGCCTTCCCCTCAATTGTATTGGGTTTCCCAGATATGACACTAGCCTGAGCAAAGCTAGCAGTTAAGTGTGGCCTTTATATGTCCTGTCCATATGTCCTGTATGGCCAGCTCTTAAGTGATGATGATAATGATAGTGAGGGTGGTGGTACCACCCAGGGCTCCCAAATTGGACTAGATTATCTACTTACCAGGGCAAGCTCATCCTCCAATGAAATAGCATCCTCCAAAGGCCACAAGTGCCAGGCACCTCCTCAAATCACACTCTTTCCTGTTCTATTCTTCTTCTCTCAAAAGCTTCATTGCCTGCTCCTGACTGGGCACAATCACCTTGCTTAGGACGTTCCCCTTTAGTTTTGTTTACGAAACTTACAGGGAACCACTGTGTGGCAGACATTGGGCTAAGTACTGGAGGTTCACTGATCAACAACTTTCAGTCATATCCTCAAAGAGTTCTTAGTTCAGCAAGGTAGATGGGCATGTAATACATAATGTAAACACGATATGGAAGGTGGTTTTATCTGGTTTCATTTAAGGTAAGCTCAGAATATTATAGGAGCACAACAAGGGAGCACATAACCTAGTATTGGGCAAGGCTTCTTGAAAGAGGTCATTGTTGGGTCTGTCCTATAGACTCTGGCCAAGCAGAGTACACAGACATACATGTTTTTGCCTGTGAGCATGGCTAGGGGACCGCACTGGCTAGGGGACCACACAGCTTAGCACAGCTGACAAGAAAGGAGGCCTTCATAACCCAGAGATGCTCGCATTTATTTAGTACAGATTTAATTACAAAGGCCTAGAGCAAACACCAATTGTGGGTAATTAACGTTGACCCACGAGTAGGAGGCAGTCCTGCAGGCGGATGATCAAAGATTGGTTTCTGGAGAAATATGTAAACTTATCTAGATAAATTCCTTTGCACTCCCTTGTTATCTGCTATAGTTTTTTCCACCACCCTGACGGATCTCCTACAGGTAATATCTCACTTGGCTGAGAGCGTCCTTTCCATCCAGCCCAAATCAACGTTGGGTTGAAGACAAAACCTGAGTGTCCCCTGCTGAAGGGAGCCACGATAGCTCTCACCCTCATTCTCTCATGGACGCTCAATCAATCATCTTGAATCCTAGTTTCTTAGGGTCTTTAAGGCTCTTAGAGTCTTTAAGGTTCTGGGTTCCTCAGCAATCTCTTCCTGGAAGGGCTCCAGGGCTGAAGGACCAAACTAAACAAAGTAACCTTCTGGACCAAAATCTTCTTGGGCTGAACTCTCCACATGTCCCCTCAACCTGCTACCAGTGGTATAAATGGGATAACATCACCAGACAAGGAGCAAATCAAGCTACCAGTACTTTTGTGCAAGGAACCATGAGCAATTAGAAACATCTAGCTCTTTCCTCATGAAGGTTACAGTCCTATCAAAGCTAGAAGAAACATGGAGGTCAGCTAGCCCAGTCCACTCACTGCATATGTAAGGAAACCGAGCTGCCCAGCATGGCACAAAAACCAGTCCTTAACCCATTGGGCTAGAATGGGTGTTCCACAAGGGCAGGAACTATTTTTGCCTGTTTTGTCTCTGTCTAGGGAAATGTGTGTCAAGTAGAACAGCTCTCAGAAAATACTTGCTGATGCCGATGTTGACACAGAACTGTATCATACAGTACAGCAGGACTGCTGAAAAGCGTGGGTTTTGGAGTCAGACAAATCCAACTGTAGCTCTGGCTCAGTTGCTTTTGACCATGTGACCTTGGCAAGTTCTTTGTTCTCCTCACACCTCACTTTTGTCATCTATGATACGTAGATAGATGTGTGGTGAGGTTCAAATGGAGAAAC
Source organism: Sapajus apella (assembly GCF_009761245.1). NCBI lineage: Eukaryota > Metazoa > Chordata > Mammalia > Primates > Cebidae > Sapajus > Sapajus apella. The sequence continues at coordinate 2,379,899 of NW_022437088.1, read as the reverse complement.
ACATGGAGCACACCCAACATGGTGCCTGGAACATAGGATGTGCCCAATAAATGGTGGTTATCACTGCTAGTAGTAGTATTAAGTACCAAGTGACTGACCCCGAGAGGAACTTGGGAGATAACTGGACAAAAGGGGCAAGTCCAACATCAACCATGAAGGCAAACCCACCAGAGAAAATCTGCCCCTGAAAGATTTCCTCTGTGCACTCCCCACGCCTACTCCCTCATTGACACCTGACACTTCATCACTGAGCTTCATCCTTTCCATTATAATTCTGACTCTTTTAACCTAGGACCCCCTGAATAGAGAAGGCCCACTTTAAATCGGATGCCCACACTCTAATTTAAATGAATTGTACAATCTTCCCTTGAGTTCAACAAGTGTTTAATCAAACACTGACTCTTTTCCAATAACCTTCCCATATAATAGATCTTGTTTCATCTGCACGACATCCTCAAAACATAGGCAAATCGAAGATATTTTACACATAAAGACGCAGGATCAGAAAGGCTAATAAGTGGCACACATGCAGTGTCACATCTGGCAAATGATATAACCAAGATTCCGACTCAAATCCTCTGACATCAATTCAGTCACCAAAGTCTCATCACGACCCAGGAACCATTTCGATAATGAGCTAGAAGGATGACAGCAGCTCAGGCATCCCCTGCTGAAGGAAATCACAGCAGCCTCCCCCTTCTATCATGAAGGCTAAATAAATTGGCTTGAATTTCAGTTTCTTAGGGTCTTTAATTTCCTGGTTTCCTCTAAGATGGCTTGCATCTCAAGCAGCCAGCACAATGCCTAGCCCAGCCCACAACAAATGCTGGTAGAATGAACGGATGAATAAATAAACTCTTCCACATCTGCCCACTTCTGGAATTGTTACTGACCTAGATATTACGTGTTTTGGTCTCGGTGGGGAGGATATTAACCCCTAGGATGAGGAGCTCCAAGGACACACTGCCTACTTCACGGGGTGCCTCCAGTTGCCTCCAAAGAATGCTCCGGGCCAGCTCCTGAGTCTAGAGCGGCCCTCTGTTCCAACGCTGTGTTTCAGCAGGGTGACAGACCCATTCTCACATTTGCAAACCCTCCCGCTACCCTTAGCTGAACATGAGGGCAGGACTCCTGCACCGCAAGTGTGCATTTTCTGGGAGGATGTGTGGAACACCCCAGAAGGAAGAAACAGGGCCCATGTTTTTAACCTAGAGTTTCCTAAACCTCAATAATTCACATACTTCATTGGTAGTTTTTCCCATATCCATGAACCACTTGAATGATTATTTATTCAACACTTTTCTCAAGATCAACACAATTTTTGCTTAGCCGGATTTATTTTTGAAGATATATTACCACAGTGTTACCTTCTTTTACCTCATCCTAGGCAATGATACCCATAAAATAAATCTGAAGTGCTTATTCTGTACATATTAAAAGAAATCTATTTTCTTTTTTTTGTTTGTTTGTTTTGAGATGGAGTCTCGCTCTGTCACCCAGGCTATAGTGCAGTGGCACAGTCGCGGCTCATTGCAACCTCTGCCTCCCAAGTTCAAGCAATTCTCCTGCCTCAGCCTCCCAAGTACCCGGGATTACAGGCAGGCACCACCATGCCCAGCTAATTTTTGTATTTTGAGTAGAGATGGGGTTTCACCATGTTGGCCAGGCTGGTCTCAAACTCCTGACCTCAAGTGATCCGCCCACCTCAGTCTCCCAAAGTGCAGAAATTACAGGTGTGAGCCACCACACCCAATCGAGAAACGTATTTTCAATTTTAATGTATAGCTATTCGAATAAGGAGGGTTTGTGACTCACCAGCAGAAAGCACACTTTGCTTTATGTAACTCTTCTGCAATCCATATAGGATCCAGAGGGATTATGTGGAGTAAAATGTCCTCATTAATCATGAAGAGCAATGACATGCCATGAATAATTTAATCATACATTAACATCACAATCATGTTGGTAATGCAGTAATACCGATAATTCAAAAACCTGTGCTGACATCCACTTTAAAACTTCTAGTATGCTATAATCTCTGTTATCTCCCCCTTTTGGAGCCAAACAGGGCTTACAATTTCTTGGAGTTGCCAGAATTTGAGCAGAGAGCCCAGGGTTGGGTAGGGAGAAAGAGTTATTATTCTGACTAGACTCAAAACCAGCATTGTAACAAATCTTAAAACAATTCCTCTGTCTGCCCTACCTCCCTTTTCTCTCTCCCTCTTTCCATTCTCTCCATCATTCTTCCTTTCCTTCTTTAAACAAACACTGACTCACTGCCTGGTGTGTCCACAGGACCCAGGTTTACTAAGAACTGCAATGCTATCCCTGCCTTCCAGGAGCAAACAATCTTGTTGGGGAGGTGAAAATAGGGCAAAGACTCAATATCCTTTCCACTCAGCCCAAAACGTCTAATATCCAGGTCAGTAACAATTCTAGATGTGGGCAGATGTTGAAGAGTGTGTTCATTCATCCATTCATTCTACCAGCATTCATTGAGGACTGGGCTAGGCATTGCACTAGCTGCTTGAAATGCAAGACAATGAACAAAACCTAGTAACCCCCGCTCCGACGAGACCTCAGTCTAGCGGGAAACGGGATAGAGCTGCAAGGTGAAGTGCTCTCTCCATCGGAGTGGGATTCTGGGGAAGCTTTCCTGGAAGGGTGATGTCTGATAGAGTATTGAAAGAGAAATTAGATAAATTAAGGAAGGGGGCATTCACAGATGGAGGGAAAGGCACAGAAAAAATATAAAGGCATGAAAACAAGCTGACTCAATGGGGGAGAGGTGTTTGTTGAGTTTGGAGGACAATCCTTCTGCAGGGGAATGGTCAGAGGCCAACTGGAACTGAATCGCAAAAGGCCCTTTGGGCTAAGAAATCTGGACTTGATCCTGATATGTAGACACTGGGGATTTTTAGTAGAAAAATGATGTAATTGGGGCAAATCCAGTAACAGTTACTGCAAATACGCAGTAACAATACAGTTACCATAGACACCAAGGCTGGCTGACAAGTGAGAATCAGAGAGCAATCCCCAGGCCAAAAAAGAGGGCCAGCAAACCTGTTCACATTCCCGAGAGAAAGAAAACTGGTTCTTGAGAAAGAGTAGGGTGTGAGGACAGAGATTACAGACAGTGAAGGGCTGAGACACACAGACACACACAGACATATGTACACACATCACACACATAGATATGTATGTACACATTACACATACACATAGACATTTGTACATGTATCACACTCATATGTACACACATAACACTTAGATATATGTGCATGCCACACCAAGAGGCATGTGTGCACGCAACACATGCACACACAGACATGTACACTCATCACACACAGGCACATGTATGTGCATCACATACACACACATTGACAGGTACACAGATTGCACATATGACAGAAAAACACATCACACACAGGGATGTATACACACATTTCCATAGATACATGTATACATTCTACACAGATGCATGGAGACTTGCACACACTGCACCACACGCACACATTTACACTCACATGCATGAAAGCAACATGAAAGTCAAAGTCCAAATCTGGAAAAACCTCTGTCTACTGTTTTTACTGTTTTCCAATCCTAACTCAAAACTCACTTTTTCCAGAAGGCTTTTCCAGTTGCTTCTCTTCTCTGCATCCCCTCATCGCTCCGGCACTGGGCTGGCACTGATCTCAAGCATTCTATTACTAAATGATTTCTGTTCCAAATGCCCCCACTAAGCTGTCTGTTTCCCTCTTCCCCTGTCTTACGCCCTCTCACACACATACCAAAAGGGTCACTTCAGACCACACATGCCCAGGGGAATCCTGGTGCAGAAGCCTGTGAAGAGAAGATGGCTTGACAAAGACAAAAAAACTGCATATTGAGGAAAATCCATGATTCCGTGGAGCTAGACAGAGTCTGAGGGAACCAAGGCACAAGCTTATATGCAAGGAAATCGGGGGGCCAAGAAGTAAAGGGTTGGGACAAAAGAGGGTAGTGCACTCACACAAACCTCTTTCCTCACCTACTATGCGGCCAATACTGTGTATACAAAGGAAGATAAAGTCCCTTCCAGCAGTCCCCCAGGGAGACAACCAAGATCTGGAGAAATTCGAGAGAGTTCTCAAGGGTACAGAGGATACAGGACAGCTGGAAGGTCTAAATGGTAAGAATGAGAGTCTCCACCATGGAGACCAGCCATTAAAGCTAATAGTCATGGAGTTCACGCCGTGACATGGGGGTCTGTGTCTGTGCATGATGACACGCCACATGGAGAGTCAGCACCCAAAACTGAGAGTTTACAGAAAGGGGAAGTATAAATTAAGAGAAAAAAAGAGCAGGATTAAAATACTCAACAGCATTTTAAATACTACAACTTACCAGTTGTATTTGGATGATGGAATTAATTATAGGTGACTTTTTTTTTCTTTGCTTTTCAAATTTGCAGCAAATTTCTTTCTTTTCTTTTCTTTTTCTTTTTTTTTTTTGTTTTTGTTTTCGTTTTTGTTGCAGAATGATTTACTAAGGATAAGGGGCCAGCTCCACCACCAGGGGATTCCCTGCTCTAGGCACACGCACACACCTGTAGACATATGAACACACGTCACACAAATTAATCCTTCCTGTGGGATCCAAAGTGTCATACCCTAATTGGAGGAGGATCTAAAGCAACGCAGCCTGCCCAAATGCCTTTCTTAATCCCATGCAATTATACACACCCTGGATGATGACACTCACAGAGGTGATCCTTAAGTCAGGCTCACTTTCCTTGCCCGGCCCTTCTGCTGCACGCTCCCTTTTCCTCCATGCTCAGCTCAGGTGGGAAATGCTCTCAGGGAGAAAAATTCTCAAAATTCCATTGATTTAAGCCCGAGGCTGGCACACAGGGAGGTATGACGTTTCTACGCTATTTTCCCATTGGCCTGTGATACTTTTCAACCCATCTCACATCTTCCCTGTCACTGCTTCTGACCATCCTCATCTCTCCTTCCTCTCTATCCAGAGAAGAGCCATGGGAGGGGGCATAAAAAACCCCCACTAAGAGAGGAACGAAGTAGATTAACTTCACAGATGGAGAAACTGAGATCTGAGGGACAAGACAGTGCCCAAGCTCACAGGGTATCGGTGCCCAGGCGGGTTTAGAGCATTGCCCCCCTGCGAAGATCCCCAGACCTCAGCAGAGGAAAGACCTTGATCCCTACGCTTCAGAACAGACCAGAGGCTAACAAACCTCCTAGCTCCCAACTGTGTTTCAGGCCCTATCCAGAAAGCTGAACATTGGACCACAGGTGGCCAGGGTCTCCGGGAAAGTATGATTCAAGAAATATTGTGAAAAACTGAAAAACAAGAGACAAGGCTAAAATCGGGCACTTTAGATGAAAGTTGGAAGATAGCAGGAAGAGCCGTTTGCCACAGCAAATTTATTCAAGATACTTTCATAGAAAACAAAATCAGATTGTATTTGGCCTCCTCTATGAAATTAAATTCTCATCATCTCCTTGACTGATCAACAAATTTTTACAAATATTTACTCTGAGGTCCAGCCCTGAGTTAGATGGGAATACGGAGAGTTAGGGAGATCCATGTTACCAAAGTTACCCCTATCCCAGAAGAGAAGGTCCAAGGAACCCATGCCAGATGTAAACCATGCTTCCACAGTCCCACCTCTTGGGATTCTTGAGCACATGGATGGAACCAGACAAAGAGGTCACTGGAGACCCACCCACCAAACCGTGATGTTACTTTCTTAAGCAGCAAGAAAGTTCGCCCAAGTCACTCACCTGATTTCAACAGGTTTAGCTATTGAAATAAGGAGTATCATTGGAAGAATGAGCAAATATTAAGGCTAACCAGCAAGTCTGAGGAACAGGATTACTTGTCAAGACAAAGGTTGAATCCAGATTGTGGCCTTCAGTTGTAAATTCTATTAACAGTCTGGGTAAGACAAAAGTCACACTCAAAGCCCACTGCAGATGCAGGGAATTTTTTAAAGCAGTGCTTAAGAATCAAAATTTGATTTAAAACTAAAAGAGGAGGAGCATTTGCCTGCTTTGCTTTTCAGTGGTGCTCAGTGAAGAAATGCATTGGTGGAGATTACATGAGATAGCACACAGCTGAAATGCACAAGTTAAAGCTTTTAGGCCAAGCAGCCTAAAAGGTTATAGGTTTGAAATGCTTACGCTTTTTTCTTTCCGCCATATTGATTTCCAGATTGTTTGACTTGGAATCAGTCAAAACAACATGGATGATTCAACCAACGAATATCAGTGGATGGGCTGTTCAAGGAGCCAACATTCTCAGACCACCAACTATCATTATGCACCAGAGTCCTGAGGGGCATCAGGTGACCTTCCCTATCTCAGAGCAGGACTGCAGCTGTTCACTGCTCCTCCCTGCTCATAAAGTTTACACATGAGCTAGGATGCAGGCCCTAAGCCTTCAGGCTACCTAACAGCTGCCCACCTGTGAAAGCGCCTCCTGATATCAGCAATTTACTTTCAGGCCCACAGGCTAGTGTGCCCTGGCCCAACAGCCTACCGGAGCTTAGCGGGCACAGCTACAAAACGTTTTTACTGGCATTTTAACTACCCCCTCCTCTCATTGCCAGCACCTAGAGGTATTCTTCATAGAAATACCTCTTTTATTTCTAAGAAAAGCAGAAAACCACAATTTGAGTCTACAGTGGCAGAGGTACTGAGCTGGGCATCCAGAAACCCAGGTTCTAGTCTTGGCCCTGGAACATGGTTCAGCCTCTCAGGGCCTTGGGTTTTTACCTATCTCTACAAAGGCTAGAGGTGATGGGAAGATCTCTACATGTCCTTCCAACTCTCATACTCTATCAATGCAAAAATTTGTCCCTGAGGAGCAGGGAGCATTCATGAAAGCATCTTCTGCTCCCTGCCTCCCAGAGGCCACAAACCAGCCTAGCTGGGGAGTCATCCCTTCACTTGGTTCCTTTTGACCCAAAGAGGAGAGGTATGTGGTGCTTTGAAAGAATGCACGGTTTAGAATCAAAAGAACTGAGAATCTTGGCTTTTTCACTTAAAGGCTGTGGAATTTGGGCAAATCTTCTAAACTGCTAACTCATCCTGAACTGAAGAATATAACATACAAAACTGTTATGAGGATTGAACATATGTGACAGTGGTCCATAAACTGAAGAGTCTGTCCACAGGGGAAGTGCCCAACCCCAGGCAAGCATGGTCCCTGGTTGCACTGCTAACCCTGTGTGCATCCATAAGCTTTTTGGAAAGGCCTGAACAACTCATCTGAGGTCCTCACCCTCAGCGAAATGATGAGCTCAGGAACAGGCAAAAGAGGACCCACTGAGAGTCAGCAGTGCCTGATAACATCCCAGGGGACTATAAATGCTCTTTAAATCCTAGGATGCAGAGTTAAGAACTAATGGGGAGCCTTCCTTCAAGGACAATTAGAACTTGAAAAAAGAGACAAGTCAAATTGATGTGTCATTAACAGACTGTAACTGGTACAATCGTTCCTTAATGCCTTGGAAAGGGAAAGTGGTGAGGGAGAAGGAACCAGTGGGTGGGATGAATCCAGGGAAGCTTCCTGGAGAGGGAACACCAGTAGCCACGAACCATTGCAGAGCTGTCCCTCTCCCTAGCCCTCTAAGCAGCACTCTCCATGTAAGACTGAGGACCAGCCACCCCTTCAAACTGTTGGCCCAGAAGAACTGCAGAAAGGAAGAAAATGGCAGCCCAGGAGGTACCTGGAGCTCTGTGACACTTCCTGGGCCAGCACTGTGAGAGAAAACTGTTCCCATTCCAAGTCAACAGTGCAAAGGGCTTCCAAGCCCTACGCCTATCCTACCAAAGCTCCCTAGCCCTTGTCCTGTGTCCATTTTATTCTTTACAGCCGCCTGCTGCCCCTTTAGCCTGTTACATAAGTAGTCACCACTCAGTCACGAGAACGCAAGTACGTAGTTCTGGATACTTCAAGGCTGTAATGAGCACACTTCCATCCAACTGGGGGTCCCCAAACTAAAGAGCTGAAATCTCAGACTGGAGCCCAGGAGCCAGGTGCCTCCACTCAGAGAAGCAACCTTCACAGAGTTGTTCCCCGCTGCTCTTTCTTAAACACCCCCAACGCAGCTTGTGAAGATGGCCAAGCTGTGCATCAGCATCTGGGCCGTCCTCACACTGTCTTCTCTACCTCCTTCTCTCTTGCTCTGAAGATGCCTGTAACAGGAAGATGTGCACCTCCCGAAAAGATAAGATAAGCTGAGAAGCAGAAAGAACAAGTCTCCAACTTTCTTGTGATTTATGAATCAGAAGCTGGGTTTTCTCTAAAGAATGCATCTGTGATTGTGGATAAGCCCCAATGTGTCCTTAACACCCTAGACTGCCACATCTTTCTGAAGAATCACCACCCTCCACACACACACACACACACACACACACACACACACACACACACACACTTCCTATATGGAGCCTGCCCACCAGATTGATATTGTGACGATGGTCAGGGAAGCAGGCTAAAATTAAAATTCCACCAGCCCAGTGTCACTTCTATAGCTAGTCCTGGATTCGCTGCAGGAGGCTTGTTCATTCTGCACAGTGGCTAAGTTTAATCTGTAGTTCCAAGCTGAAACCCTCCACTCCTAATCATCTGACAAGATCAAATCTCAACCACAGTCAGTCAGTAGGTCTCAAGAGCTCCTTCAATTCCACTGGGATTTGCTAAGTACCTATTAATGCCCAGCACCATGCCAGGCACTGTGTAGCATTTGCTTTAAGGACCATCCCCTCTAAGGATACAAGTATAGGCAAGAACCATGTCCTAATCTTTCAAACTGCAGAAGTCAAATGTGCTATCAAGCACACTTTGAGGGTTAAGTGTCTAAAGGCTATAAACCTTAAAAATCTGACCTGGCAAGTCTTAAAAAACCCCAAATACCTACGTGTTATTTTGCAATTCTACAAAATCCCATTATTTCCTCACTGATATGATCAAAGGTGATAATCAGTTGCTGTCCACACAGATATCCCATTAGGACTACTGCTTCTGGTCCAGAAAGATAAGAAAGGGAAACCAGGCTCATATAAGCACATATCAGGCAAGGTTAACTCAGGGCTGAAGGCCACAAGATCTGGTACTCAGTACCATGTCACATCAGCCTCTTCTGCATGTTAACTAAATAGTTGTACTAGTTACAAGTTTTTTCTCATTAAATGCTATATAAGGTGGCAGACGCAGGCATGGTGTACCAGGTCCATCCCCAACTCTACCAAGAAGATCCATGCACAGCTTTGAAAAGCCTTCTGACTCTGTGATGCTTAGCATGGTGCCCAGTATATTCGTTTTGGCTGGATTAACAAATAAAGAATTCGCATCTTAAATCTGATAGAAAAAAATACCCTATATTATTAAAAGAAAATGAACCCCAAAGTCAACATAGGCAATGTGAAGATCAGTCATTTTAGGGGGATCAACTGTACTTGAGGTTCCCCATTTTGTTTGTTTTTTGAGTCAGGGTCTCACTCTGTCACCAGGGCAGTGGTACAATCTTTGCCCACTGCTGCCTTGACCTCCCATGCACAAGTGATCCTCCCACCTCAACCTCCTGAGTAGTCTGGACTACAGGCACATGCCAGAACGTGCAGCTAATTTTGTTTATTTTTTTGTAGAAATGAGGTCTCACTCTGTTACCCAGGCTGGTCTCAAACTCTTGGGCTCAAGTGATACTCCTAACTCAGCCTCCAGAGTAGCTGGGACTACAGGTGCATGACACCACACCTCATTAATTTTTTTTATTTTTTGTAGAGACAGGGTCTTGCTGTGTTGTGCAGGCTGGTCTCAAGCTCCTGGGCTCAAGCAATCCTCCCACTTTGGCTTCCCAAAGTGCTAGAATTACAGGCATAAGCCACCGCACACAGCCCAGTTTCCAAATTTTAGAATTCTACAGAGAAGCAATATCTCCCTCAAAAAAAAAAAAAAAGTGGTAACCATTACACCATTGCAAAATTTTCTTTTTGACATGTAAGGACATAAAAGAAACAACTACAGCCTCATGTCACCATGTCACCATAGCTTTTAAAGGAAGAGGTAGGAAGGCCATGATTTCAGAATTGAAGACTTTCTTAAGAATACCCTGCTGACATCCTTTTACTTGAACACATTAGCAATGGGCAAATGAGGGTCCACGATCAGTGCAAGGAACCATGGTCGACGTGTGCTCCTTTTTCCAATATGGTCCACGTGTGTTCCTTTTTCCAATATGGTCCACGCGTGCTCCTTTTTCCAATATGGTCCACGCGTGCTCCTTTTGCCGATATGGCCCAATGAAATAAAACTGTTCTTTTTTATACCCATAACAATCACTAATCTGGGCCTGTTTCCCTCCAAATTCTCCACACTGCCTCAACTTCAAGCAGAGAAACTTGCCTTCTCCAACAGATCCTGTCTTCTCCCTACTGGGTCTTCTCTAAGGAGGAGAGCACCTGAGTTCCTCTCGGGTTCACCTGGGTTTATGCTGCCCAAACTGAAACCAGTGCCACAAGTTTCTGAAGGCCCCAGTCTAATCAGGATCATTTGGATCATTAAAAGTGCACTATAATTATCAATTTATTATTGGAGCTGTCATTTCAAAACATAACTGGGCAGAGCAAAGTTCGACTGTGGTATCTTAAACAATACCAATTGACTTCTGGTGATGAAAGAAGAAGCATGCTGTTCTGCATGCGCAGAGGTGATGCTCCTGGTCCAGAGTCAACAGGGAAGTTCTGAGTTATTCTCCAAGAAGAATTGGACTTGCCCATTCCCTCCATGGACTCCTTTCTGGCCTTGGTGTCCAAGGGAAGGCCAGGCTGGAAGTAAGGGTGTGCTGTAAAATGATAGCATCACCTTCTACACTTAACACAACTATTTCCTCTTCACATGCCTGTGAAATAGGTATCACTATTCTATTCGATAGACAAGGTAACTGAGGGTCAGAAAGATTGATCAATCCACAGTCAATAATTACTTACTGAGCGCCTCCCATGTGCAGACATTGCGCTAAGAGCTGTGACTCTGCCCAAGGTGACGCAGCTGGCAAGTAGCAAAGGGAGCACCCAACCTGTCACCTAATCTCAAGTCTATTCCATTTGATGACTGCCCCTCAGGCTGAGGTCAGTGTTTTGCCACACAACACCAGAGGACAACAGAGCCAAAGAGCCATTGTAGGATCACATGGTCCATCTCTTCAGTTTGCTGTGCTACAAGGAACGTCAATATTGATTATCCTTATCAGACTTTCTCAAATGCCTGCTGTCTCCGGGGACGAATCAAAGTAGCTTCCCATGTCACATTAGTTATAGCACTGTCTATGGTGTGCAGTCCAGAGCTGGGTGCTGGGGACTCATGCCTCCAGTGGGCAGGACAGAAGCACCCCAGCAATTCACACATGCAATCCTGGGAGAGAAACTTTTGCAAAGAAGGAACGGTTTCTAAAGTTTTGAGGGTTTTTGAGTAGCAGGACCAGAAACCAAACAGTAGGATTTGGAAGGTCCTACTCCTTGGACAAAGAACTGAGATCTCCAGTTTGACTCTCTTAGGGCACCTCAAGACTCTGGGACCTACTCCTCAAGCACAGCCCTGTGGTCACCTGGTATGCGTCCTGTGCCAGAGGTTTCGGAAACAATGTCTGCCATCCACTCTGATGGGCTGACCCCACTGATGAGCCTGCCACACTGTTGCATCAGAGAAGGGGCCAGTCACACAGCAGGCTGCCCATCTCGAGAATGCCAAAACCTTCATGAACAGGCCACCCTGTGCCTGCAATCACAGGGAGGTGGGGCTGACAGCTATGGGTCACGTAACTGAGGCCAAAAACAAGCAGCTGGCCTGGATCAATGGATGAGTCAGGTTTGAGGTATATATAACCTCAGGAGCTCGGTGCTCCTCACATTGCCAGCATCTTCTCTCCTCACTCACCCTTCCTGGTGCTTTGGGTAAGTGTGGGTTCTACGGACTCTCTCATCTTCCCAGCTGGTCTTGCCCAGGCCTGACTAGATTAGATGAACCTCTGCCTTCCCAACAGTGCTCACATTTAGAAGGGGGTCAGGAAAGAAGTGGGGAATTAGCTGCTGCCATGCAGATGGTGTTTCTGGTCTTCTGGCCAGAATGTAAACTCCTCAAAAACAAGACTATCTCCTGCCTCTATGGTACCCCCATAGGGGCAGGCATGGTGCCGGGCACAGGACTCCGCAGAGGCTGTCCAAGGCAGCCTGTGCATGGGCTGAGCGGACCTTGTGAACCTGTCAGGAGGAGAGACTGAGCCCACTCTCAAGAGAGTAGGGAGAATGATTCCAAGAAAGTTGCAGATGGGAGGGATTTGAGGTGCCACAGAAACCCAATTCCTGCTTTACAGAGTCAGAAGTTCTGAGAGGGAAATACAACTTCCTACAATTCAGAGTTGCTTCTACCAAGCTTGGACTTGAGAAAATCATGGAAGAGATGGCTAATAGCTTCTGGTCGGGAATATTGGTCCAAAGGATCACCAGGGTCCTTCCCCTGTTTGCAGGCAGGGCCACAGCAAAGCCTGTCTTTTCTAATAACTAGCCCTTGAATCATGGCTAGACCATGACAGACCAAGAGTCTGAACTAAGGGCTTTTGCAGAGGATAGAGTGCAACAGCCCTCAGCAGAATGGAGTCCAACAAATCTCCCTCTGTTGTGCTGGGAATGGGTAAAATCCCCCATCCTAGATAAAGGTTTGTGGTAGTTTTCTATTTGCACTCAGAGAATCAGTGTTGGGATTGGAGGAGGCCTGAAAGATGAAGTGTCCAAACCCTTCCATTTAAGAGGAGATGAGAAACACGTGGGATTGGGAGCCATCCGCCCTCAAATCACACAACATTGGTCAGAGGCAGAGCTGGAATAAAGAATGGGCACCGCTAACAGAACTGTTTAAAGCTTAGTGAAGGCTTTCTGCGGGGGAAGGAGGAACTCAACGATTCCAAAAGCAGGAAACGTTGGAATCCCAGCTGAGGGCTCTCCGGGCACCTGAAGGAGCCCTGGACCTGGCCCAGGAGGGCGCTGGGAGGATGGCGATGTTGCCATGGATGCAGCTGCCTCCGTAAGCATCTTCTTGCAGCTGGTCCAGCGATGCTCTCTTCTCTCCTTCCAGGCTCCCCTTCCTTCTTAGCCAAGATGTCTTATCAGAAAAAGCAGCCCACCCCGCAGCCCCCAGTGGGCTGCGTAAAGACCTCCGGCGGCGGCGGCAGCGGTGGCGGTGGCGGTGGCGGCAGCGGCTGCGGCTGCTGTGGCGGCGGCGGCTCCAGCGGGGGCTCCGGTGGGAGTGTCAAGTACTCCGGGGGCGGCGGCTCCTCCGGGGGCGGCTCCGGCTGCTTCTCCT
>NW_022437088.1:2356654-2366524 GCF_009761245.1 Sapajus apella | reverse complement strand
TCCGGCTGCTTCTCCTCCGGGGGCGGCGGCTCCTCCGGGGGCGGCTCTGGCTGCTTCTCCTCCGGCGGCGGCGGCTCCGGTTGCTTCTCCTCCGGCGGCAGCGGCTCCTCCGGGGGCGGCTCCGGCTGCTTCTCCTCCGGCGGCGGCTCCTCGGGCCAGGCGGTCCAGTGCCAGAGCTACGGAGGCGTCTCCAGCGGCGGCTCCTCCGGGGGCGGCTCCGGCTGCTTCTCCAGCGGCGGCGGCGGCGTCTCCGGCTGCGGCCACCCCGGTGGCGCCTCCAGCTGCAGCGGGGGCTCCTCTGGCGGCGGCATCTCCGGCTACGGCCACTCCGGTGGCGGCTCCAGTTGCGGCGGGGGCTCCTCTGGCGGCGGCGGCTCCGGCTACGTCTCCTCGCAGCAGGTCACCCAGACCTCGTGCGCGCCCCAGCAGAGCTACGGAGTGGGGTCGTCCGGCGGCGGCGGCAGCTGCTTCTCCAGCGGCGGAGGCGGCGGGCGCTCTGGCTGCGGCGGCGGCTCCTCCGGAGGCTGTGTCATCAGCAGCGGGGGCTCCGACTCCGGCGGCAGCTCCTCCGGAGGCTGCGTCATCAGCGGCGGGGGCTCCGACTGCGGAGGTGGCTCCGGGAGTGGCAAGGGCGTCCCGGTCTGCCACCAGACCCAGCAAAAGCAGGCGCCTACCTGGCCATGCAAATAGGTCCCCCAGGGTGCCACAGAGGCGAAGGAGTTGGAGGTGTTCTCTGTGGGCGCCGATGGGCTTAGAGCTCTCATGATATTGTCAAAGGTTTGCAAATCCTTCACGCCTTAACCTACCTGGAAGAAGCCTTTGAGCTCTTGTTCAAAAGAGCGGCATCTTGTTCTGCCGTTTTTGCCTCTTTGGTTTCTGCACAACTACCTCCCAACCCCAGTGCCTCGCTCAATAAATTTGCAAAATCATGAGAATTTGGGTCTCCAAGAGTGTTTGCAGCGTTCAAGTTCATCCATTCCATTCCATTCTTCTCCTTTCCTGCATTCGCTCATTCACACTTACATTCATTCTACAAATACACGGACTCTATTGGTAGGAGGGTGAGTGGAGAGATGGGAGTCACCAGGAGAGGAAGGAAAGGCTGGCAAACCACGGTCAAACATGTGAAGATCCTAGTGTACGGCTTAAAATCATGACGTGATCCCAAAACACAAAGATCCTGAGGAAAGCCTTCAATAAACACCTCCCTGTGGATTGGGTAACCACTGTGGGTCTCCTTACTGAACTCTGCTTTTTAAAGACATGTTGCGCCCTGGAAAGATGCTGTCTCTCATAGTCCAGAGCCAATTCTGCAAGGTCTGAAAGCTGGATGGCTGCACGTTAGGAGCACCAGCTTATGCTACCAGACTCACCAGAGAAATAATAAGCATATCAGATGTTTACAGACCTCTAATCTAGGGCAAGCAAGACCACTTTAGTAGGTATCCATAGGGAGAGGAGGAAGTAGGGGAACTGTTTCCTGCTCTCTCTCTCTCTTTTTTTTTTTTTTTATTTCAATCCACTTTCTCAGGTTGATTATTTCCTGCTCTCTTGAAGGAGCTTTCCTAACTTAGGAAGATGCAGCATAAATATAAATGTAAAACCTCAGCACCAGAGAGAAGTCATGGAAAACACAAGAGCTTTCCAATTAACAAGGAAGAAGCCACAGTTGCTCCAAGGGATATATTAATTGCATAGCCCTCAAAAGAGATGTAGACCATCAGCCTGGCCAGGGACTTTCCAGGTTCAGTTTCATATCCCAATTTTACCAGCTCTAGTTAAATGGCAATTTACTGATTTACTGAAGAAAAACTCCTGCGACATCAAAAAGCCAAAATACTCTTCCTACTCAATCACTGCTGGTAAAAAAAAAAAAAAAAAAAAAAAAAAAGTTATCCCTCCTCCACTCTTCCGTTTAGGATCACTACTATTCATCATTTTACATCAGTAATTTATGGAGATCAAAACAGATAGCAGTCTTAAAGATCCAGGAGTCCAACCACTGCATTACTTTTACATTTTTTAACAAATGAAACTCAGACTTTCAGTTCTGGACAAAATGAAGTATTTGTATTTCTTACTATTGCCCCGGTGAAGGAGAACTAAAATCTCTGGGCATAATATATATAACAAGCATAAGAAGACTTTGAAAGGTGGAGAGGACAAGACAGAGTAGCTAGAGTCCTCAGAACTGAAGGACTGACAATGATAAGTTTCCTGGGTTTTCTTTTTGCCTCCTATGTTTCCCAGATTGGGCACTAGAAAATCTGCAACCAAGATTCTGGCAGGTGCAGACAAAAAAAACAGCACCAAGAAAATTGTTTTGCTTTTGCCAAAAGACCAGGAAAGGGGTGGTCTGGCAAAACAGAAACCTTTCTGACAATATTTGCCCTACTTCAACCAAACACAATGAGGAAAAATGAACAAACATCCTGGACTTCCACCATAGTAGGGAGTCCACATGGACTTACTCAGAAGTTGCTAAACTCTCCCTCACCTCACTAGTGTGGTATTAGCAGAAGTCTGCTAATATAGAAAATTTAAACAAGATCTGGAGTCTTCATAGCAAAATTCCCAAAGTGCATAATGCACATAATAAAAATTACTCATCATACCAAGAATCAGTAAAAAAATCTCAACTTGAATGATAGAAGAAGCATTCAACAGATGCCAACAGTGAAATGACACAGGTTTTGAGATTATGTTAGGGGTTTTTGTTGTTGTTGTTGTTATTTTGAGACAGAGTCTCATTCTGTCGCCCAGACTGGAATGCAGTGGCCCAGTCTCAGCTCACTGCAACTTCTGCCTCCAGGGTTCAAGCAATTCTTGTGCCTCAGCCTCCTGAGTAGCTGGGACCACAGGTGCGTGCCACCATACCTGGCTAATTTTTGTTTTTGTTTTTGTTTTAGTAGAGACAGGGTTCTGCCCTGTTGACCAGGCTGGTCTTGAATTCCTGGCCTCAAGTGATCTGCCCGCCTCAGCCTCCGAAAGTGCTGGGATTACAGATATGAGCCACTGCCACCATGCCCGGCCTTATCTGTTAGAGATTTTAAAGAAGCCATTATTAAAATGCATCAATAAGAAATTACAAACACACTTGAAACAGTAAGAAAATAGAAAATATTGGCAAATAAACAGAAGATATAAAAAGAATCAAATGGAAATTTTAGAAATAAAAATATAATCTATTATAAAGTTAAATTTTAGAACTGGAAAATAAAAAATTTATTAGATAGGCACAATAACAGAATGAAGATGACAGAGTAAATAATCAATATCCTTCCACTTTCCACTATTCTACCCCTCCAGAGAATACAGCAACAGGCACTATCTTACACGTAGAAAGAAGCCCTCACCAAATAATCAAACCTGTTAGTGTCTTGATCTTGGCCTCAAACCTATGAGAAATAAATCCCCAGCCTAAAAAACTCTGAGAAACAAGTTCCTGTTCAAAAATAGATCAATAAAAATTATTCCATCTCAACAAAGTAGACTGGGGAAAAAAACAGAGCCTCAATAACCTGTGGGACAACAAACGTGCTAGAATTCATGTCATCAGAGTCCCAGAAGGAGAGGAGAAAGGGTGTGGTACTGAAACATAGTAGAAATAATGGCTAAGAATTACCCAAATTTGGTGAAAGTAATTAACCTACAAATTCAAGAAGATGAGTGAAACTCAAACAGGATAATCCCAAATAAATCCACACTAAGAAACATCATAATCAAACATCTGAAAGCTAAAGACAAAGAAAAAATCTCGAAGAGAATTTTGAAAGCAAATGTTAAAAGTAGAGAAAACTGACACATCACTTATAGAGGAACTATCATTTGAATGGCAGCAAATTTCTTGTCAGAAACCAAGAAGGCCAGGACAAAGTGTCACCGCAACTTTCAAGCGCTAAATGAGAAGAGCTGTCAACCCAGAATTATGTATCCAGTGAAAATGTCCTTCAGAAATGAAGGTAAAACAAAGATGGTTTCATATGAAAGAAAAATAAGAAAATGTGATGCCAGCATATTCATCCTAAATGTGTGGCTAATAGAAGTTTTTCAAACAAAAAAGAAATTACAGAAACCAACGTGTAACATCAGGAATAAAGGAAGAACAATGTGAAGTCTAAAACTATAGGACAGTATCTTTTTCCTCCTGAGTTTTTTTAAATTATATTTGATAGTTGAAGCAATAACCATAACATTGATATGGTTCTTAATGTATGTATAGAAAATGTTTAAGACAGTTATATCAGAAATCAAGAAGTAAAGGGACCTAAATGGAAATAAGGCCTGCAGTTCACTCAATGATAAAATGTCCATACCAATAGACTATGATAAGTTATGTACATACAATGTAATACCCAAAACAGCCACTAAAAAGCCTGTATACATACAAACAGATCCACTCAAAAACACTACAGGTGAATCTGAATACATTTTTAATGAGTGTAAATTTTTACTGCAGTATAGTATATACATATATACAGGGCACAAATTATAAGTGACAGCTCAATTAACTTTTACCAAGTGAACTCATCCCAATAATAAATCTCAGAAGCCTTCTTTATTCCCTTCCCAGTCATTAGCTCACTTAAAGATATCATCAGATTATGCTAGTTTTTGAAAGTTTAATATAAAGACATATAACCTTCATATATGACATCATATATGTCATTTTTAGAATTTATATTTAATTGAAAGATAAAAATTATATATTTTTGTGTAAAACATGTTTTGAAACATGTATATGCTGTAGAATGGCTAAATATAACCAAATAACATAAGAACTGTTTCATGTACTTATAATTTTTTGTGGTAAGAACACCCAAAATCTACTCTCTTAGCAATTTTCAATCATACAATACATTGTCTTTAACTATAATCACTATATTGTAAAATAGGTCTCTTGAACTTATTCTGTCTATCTAACTGAAATTTTGTGTCCTTCAACCAGCATCTCCTCAGTGCTTCCCTTCCCCACCTCCAACCACTGGTAACCCCCATTCTACTCTCTTTTCCTATGAGTTCAACTTTTTTAGATTCCATGTCGAAGTGAGATGATGTGGCATTTATCTTTCCATACCTGGCTTATTTCTCTTAACATAATATCCTCCAGATTCATTTTTGTTGTCCCAAATGACAGGATTTTCTTCTTTTACACATCAACATTACAATATTAAAGCATTTTAAATTTGACTATTTGATACTTTTACCCTGTGAGTTTTATACTTTCATACGTTTTTGTGTAACTAACCAGTGTCCTTTCATCTTAAAGAATTCCCTTTAGCATTTCTTGTAATATAGGTCTGGTGGTGATTAACTCCCTTGGCTTTTGTTTGTCTGAGAGTCTTTGTATGTCCTTCATTTCTGAAGGGCAGCTTTCCTGGATATACAGTATTCTAGGTTGATAGTTTTGTTTTTTTCTTCAGCACTTTGAATATATTATCCCACTCTCTCCAGGCCTATAAGGTTTCTGCTGAGAAATCCACTGTAATCCTTATTGGAGATCCTTTTATATTATTTTCTTCTATTCTTTTGCTGCTTTCTGGATTCTTTGCCCTTGATTTTTGACAGTTTGATTATAATATGTCTTAGTTAGTCTTGTTTGGATTGTATCTGTTTGGAGACATTTGACTTTCCTGTACCTGGATATTCATATCTCTGTCCAAATTTGTAAAGTTTATTGTAATTTTTTTTTTTTGTTTGAGACGGAGTTTCGCTCTTGTTACCCAGGCTGGAGTGCAATGGCGCGATCTCGGCTCACCGCAACCTCCGCCTCCTGGGTTCAGGCAATTCTCCTGCCTCAGCCTCCTGAGTAGCTGGGATTACAGGCATGTGCTACCATGCCCAGCTAATTTTTTTGTATTTTTAGTAGAGACGGGGTTTCACCGTGTTGACCAGGATGGTCTCAATCTCTTGACCTCGTGATCCACCCGCCTCGGCCTCCCAAAGTGCTGGGATTACAGGCGTGAGCCACCGCGCCCGGCTATTGTAATTTTTTTAAATAAGCTTTTTATGCACTTTGTCTTTCTCTTCTCCTTCACAAACTCCTGTAACTTGAATATTTTCTCTTTAGATACTGCCTCATAAATTCCATCAGCTTTCTTTGTTCCTTTTCAATCTTTTTTGCTTTTCTTCTCTGAGTAAATATTTTCAAATAACCTGTCCTTGAGTCCACAGATTCTTTCTTCTGCTTGATTAATTATGCTGCTGATGCTCTCTATTTCATTTTTCATTGCATTCATCATCTTTTTTCAGCTCTGGAATTTCTGGTTTTCTTTTCACCTAATTTTAAGATCTCTTTTAAATTTCTCATTTAAATTTATTATATTTCTTATTTTATTGAATTGTTTCCATTTTCTTGAAGTTTGCTGAGCTTTCTCAAAACAATTATTTTGATTTATTTGTCAAGTTTGTATGTCTCTACTTCTCTGAGGTCAGCTGATGGATAATAACTATGTTGTTTTGGTGATGTTATGTCTCCTTAGTTTTTCACATTTCTTGTCTTATGTTGATGTCTGTGCATTTGAAAAAGTAGAGATTTATTCAAGTCTTTGAAGACTGGTTTTATCTGGGAAATCCCTTCACTAGCCAGCCTATCCATAGATTCTGGGCAGGCCGTCTGGTATAATCTAAAGGCAGGCTTGCTGCTGGAATCCTTGGACAGGTGGCCTGGTGTCTGAGTTCATGAGGTTGGATCTGTAACTTGAATCCACTGGAGTGGACTTGTTGATTAGGTCTGTGGTAATAGGCCTGGAGCTTAAATCTGTGGGGGCCGGCCTGAGACCTGAGTCCACATGGGCTGATCTGGCGCTGGAATGGGCCTTGAATCTGAGTCTCAAGGGCTGGCCAAATCTGAGATGAGCCTAGTACATGGGTCGACTGGGATAGGGCTGTAGCCTGAGTCCCTGGGGACAGGTCTTGATCCTGGGTCCACAGGGGCTGATCTGGAGCTTGGGTCTGCAGGGGTAGTGTTGGAGCTTCAGTTCAGGGGACCCAGCCTGACACCAGGATCTACTAAGTGGGGCCTGGACCATGGGTCTGCTAGAGCAGTCCTGGACTTTGAGTCCTTTGGAGCCTGGAACCACAAGGACAAGCCTGGAGCCTGGGGCCAGCCTGGCACTAAGGCCAGCATAGAGCCTGGGTCTGGGGAGGCAGATCTAGAGCCTAGGATTGTGGATATTGGCCTGTTGCTTAGAGCCACAGGATCTGTCCTGGAGCCCAAGGCCTTGCGGGTCAACCTAGAGCCTAGGTACACAGGGGAAGTCCTGAAGCTTGGGTGTGTTGGGGTTGGTCCAGCACTGGGGTCTACTGAGACAGGCCTGTACCATGCGTCTTCTGGAACAAGCCTGGACATTGGTTCTGCTGGAGCATAGGGCCATAGGAGCTGGCCTGGAGGGTGAAGCCATGAGGACTGGCCTGTCACTGGGCATATCTGAAGTCTGTGTCCATGGGTGACCACCAGGTGTTTGAGGCAAGGAATGCCAACCTGGTGCTGGAGTAGGCCTAAAGCCTGGGGTCGGAGTAGTAACTTGTCTGTTAGGATCAGCCTGAAGACTAGGGCTGCAGGGCTGGTCTTGCCCAGGGGCAGGCCTGGAGCCTGATTCTGGTGGGGGTCTGACCTAGTGCTGGGGTGGGGATCAAAGCCCAGGGATGCTGAGGCCTACCTGGCACTGGGGCTGATAATGGAGCCTAAGGTTATGGGGGTCAGTCTGGCACTGGGGCAAGCCCAAAGACTGAGTTCACTTGGCAGGACTGGAGCCTGATTGTGCAATGTCTTATCTGGCACTGGGGCAGGCTTCGAGATTCAGTCCACAATTACCATCCTACAGTCTGGGGCTTGTCTGGTACTGGGCTTTACTGGGGTGGGCCTGGTTTGTGGGTCCAAGGAAAAATCTGGCACTCACTTTCTTCTCCTTCCTCCACACAGAGGGTATCTCTCATCGCACTATGCTGCCTGGGGTTGGGTGACACAGGTAACGCAAAACTGTCCTTCCTACACTTCAGTACCTTTCTTATTTCTGGTGTGACAGCCAGTGCTGTAATCTCTCACTTAGTTTCCTCAGCTCTTGTGAAGGTATTTTTGTGCATGGATATTTGTTCAAACTGATGTTTCTACAAGGGAATAAGCACTTTAGAGTCATATTCTGCCATCTTGCTGACATTTGGCCTTGACTTTCTACTATGTGTTTTTAGTGTCTGGCTTCTTTTGTTCAGGATTATGTGTTTGTGAAATTCACTGATGCGTTTTTCTGAATAAAATGAAGTAGCATTTATTTTTTACTGTCATATTGTTTACCTGCGTGTGTGTGTGTGTGTGTGTGTGTGTGTGTGTGTGTGTGTAAAACGTAGTTTGTCTTTCCTACTTGTTTGAGTTTCTGCTCACAGTTTTCTATTATCACAAGATTTGTACATGCTCAGCTTTGCGGAATACTGTCAGTTTTCCAAAGTGGCGCATCAGGGTTCCTGAAGGTAATGGTTTGTATTTGACCAACACTTTGTTTTGACTTCTTTTGTTATAGCCTTGAGACTCTCGGAGTCGATAAAGCTTTCTACAAATCAAGTGTTAAGATGTTGCGTTGTCATTATCACTCATTTAAAAATATTTTAATATCGCTTTTCCGAGGATCGAGCAAGCTGGCAGAAGTAGAACAGAAAAAGAAGCTGACCTTCTGCAAGTTCACCTACCGCTGCGTGGACCTGGACAACTGCTGGACACATCCTTTGAGCAGCTGACGAAACTGTACGCGAGCGCCGGCGACCGAACCGCCCGCCGCCTGCAGCGGAAGCAACACTCGCTTCCGCCGGAGGAAGCGCCTGCGCAAGGCCAAGAAAGAGGCACCGCCCATGGAGAAGCCGGAAGTGGTGAAAAGCCGCCTGAGAGACGTGATCATTCCGCCCTAGGTGGTGGGCAGCGTGGTGGGCGTCTATAATGGCAAGACCTTCAACTATATGATCAAGCCAGAGATGAGTGGCCACTATGTTGGCGAGTTCTCCATCACCTACAAGCCCGTGAAGCATGGCCGGCTGGGCACTGGGGCCATCCACTCCTCCCGCTGCATCCTCTTCAAGTAGTCCCTCAGCTAATAAAGACACACGTCTCCAAAAAAATAAATAAATAAATAAATATATATATATATATATAGTGATGTTTTCTTTAACCCTTAAGCTTTAGAAGTGTGTTAGCTAATTTCTAAATATTCGGGTATCTTCTAGCTATCTTAATGCTATTAATTACTAATTTAATTCCACTGTGGTCAGAGAATATGATTTCATTCCTTTAAAATTTAGAAATGTTTTGTGGTACAGCATATGATCTATCTTTAAGAGTGTTTCATGTACATTTGAAAATTATGTGTATTTACAGTACTTGCGTACAAGTCAAGTTGATTGTTGGTTATAGTGTGTTCAGTTTTTCTGAATCCTTTCTGATTTTTGCCTGCTAGTTCTATCAATTACTGAGAAGGAAGTTAAGATCATCAACTATGATTGTTATTCAGTGCATATACATTCAGAATTATTATATCAGTTATATCTTCCAGATTAAATGTTATTAAATGTTTTCTTTTATCTATCATAATATTCTTGTCTTGAAGTCCACTTAGATAGTAATATATAGTCACTCTAATTTTCTTATGCTTACTCTTTGCATGGTATCTTTTCTTAGATTATTACTTTCGGCCGGGCTCGGTGGCTCAAGCCTGTAATCCCAGCACTTTGGGAGGCTCAGGCGTGAGGATCACGAGGTCAAGAGATTGAGACCATCCTGGCCAACAGGGTAAACCCCATCTCTACTAAAAATACAAAAAAAAAATTAGCTGGGCGTGGTGGCACGTGCCTGTAGTCCCAGTTACTCGGGAGGCTGAGGCAGGAGAA
>NW_022437088.1:2333403-2356554 GCF_009761245.1 Sapajus apella | reverse complement strand
AAAAAAAAAAAAAAAAAAAAGTCTAATATGATTCTTTGTAATGACCTTGTTGATGCCCTGCCCAGATATCCTGCATCACTTTAACCATTGATGTGTGACTGTTCCCCAGCTTCTGCATGCTTTGCTGCACACAGCTTACATATGAAACTTTCAGGAGATCATCCTTGGCACTAGAGCCTTCTCACACACATGAAGAGCCAGGATCATTAAGAGTTGTTTGTGCCGCATTCCAAGGTAACCCAGAATCAAAGACTATAATGTATGGGCATTCAAAAGCTCAGCTCATTTACTCAGGATGCAAAAAATTCTGAGATGTGGTTTATACTCCAAGACTTTCTTGTGGGGTCAGGTTAAACGGGGAACTTTGCCGAAATGGCAACTTTATATGACTTCTTCCTTTTTCCTTTTCTGCTTTCCCACTCTATTACTGATCTCTCTCAAAAGCACTTTCTTAATAAAATTATTTACACAAAAACCTGTGGTTCAAGTCTACTTCTTTATGGGAGCAAAAGCTAAGACATTATTTCAGTTTTCCATTGGGTTTGACTTCAGGCCAATCCTTCCTCTTTTTGGTAAAGACTTTTTATTTTATTCAAGATTTGTTTTGAATCTAAGGCCACCTTTCATTGAGAACCTCACATCCCTACTGGGATGAGAAAAAAACGTTTTGTCTTTTCTAGCCAGTCCTTTCTGGTGTAAAGACCACTGTCCTTCTGGCTTGAGTGCTCTGGTTTCTACATAATTTACATTCTGTCTCTGAGGCATGTCTTTGCTGGTGAATTTACTTTTGTTTTTTCTGCACACCTAATTAAATATTTTGTTTGATCTGCATGGCTGGTTTAAAATTTTTGTGATCACTCTTATTTCAATTCGGTTATGCACATCTGTAAATGATTTGGGTTTTTTCCCCTTGCTTGTTTCTAAAAATCTTCTAAGAGCAAAAATAAACATTCTAAATGGATGATACAGAATGATTAACTAAATGCCACTAAAGCAGTCACCACCACTAAAACTCTGATCTAAACTCCTGATACACTTTGACTTTGATGGTACTTATGACATTTTCTTTGCTTTTTATAAATTAATGAGAAATGGAATGGTATTTTCAAACATTAAGACATGCCAGCTTTTCTCAAACTCCAGCTTGCTACATACATACTATGGCCCACTGTTGTACATATTTCTAAACTGATGGGTAAATTACATCAAGAAAAACTCAGAGTAAAAATGGCCATTATTCAAAATGTTTTTTAAAAAAACTAAAACCTGCATCTACAGCCTTTTAAATTCTCTGCCGGTGTCTCTAGTTTTTTGTTTGTTTGTTTTCTACCTATTTGGAATCTGCTGACTTTTCTTCTGGCATTGAGAGAAAACTTTCTGCTTCTGACATTCCAGCCAAGATTTTTTAAATGGTCTTTAGAAGCTTTCAGATAAATAGCTTTACAAATTGTAACAGCTTCATGGTAACTAACAATCTAGATATCTTCTGGAAATATAAATTTATAACAGTCTGAAGTTCTCAATGTGTCTGACATTGTCAGCCATAATTCTGGTTGTTCTCTTAAAATGCTGTGTGGAATAGAAATAAATAAATTTCTTTTTTAATTTTGAACTTCTGTCTACAGCCATACCACCCTGGACATGCCTGATCTTGTCTGATCTTGAAAGCTAAGCAGGGTTGGGCCTGGTTAGTACTTGGATAGGAGACCACTTGGGACTACCAGGTGCTGTGGGCTTTTAAAAAGAAAATAAATTTATAAAATGAACTTCCGTCAGATTTTTAACCACAGCTATTTCAAGTTTTTGTCATCCACAGTTAATTGCTTTGATTTTGCTCTAAAAGCATTTGCAATTGACTATTTTTAAAATTGCTTTTCATGGAAAAGACTCTACCCAGTAGTCATGTACACAGATTTCTGATAACTTTAAGATCAATGAACTAAATAAAATGTTTTCACAACTCAAATGAAGAAACTGATGGGTTTATGAAACTGCTAAATAAGATAAAGCAGAACAAAGTTAATTGCATATGATTGAACAACTGATAATGTTTTTATGACTTTTACTTAAGATGTTATTGGCTCCTTACATGTTTTGTTTTACAGATTTCAGGAAATTTTTCTCTTAAGCTAGCCATATGTTACAAAATTTGGTAAAGTATACGTTGTGAACAAAGGTGGAAATATTTGTTTTTTCCCCCTACTTGATTCCTCCAAAATTTAGAAACTATTCTTACTATGTTTTTAGCAATATGGTTATTTAAATAAGGTCAATAAGAATCTGTTTTCTATTTATAACATGATACAATCGAAAACATTCTTTATATTACCAAGGCTTTGACTAAAATATCATATTTGGGAATGTGCATAAAATACGTGGCTTCAAAGGTTTACAGCCTTACAGTGAATGAATAAAAATTGTTACTTCCTAACAGGCCCAAGAAATTTAAAAGCCTAGCCCTATCACCAAGCTGGAGTGCAGTGGCATGATCTCGATTCACTGCAACCTCCACCTCCTAGGTTGAAGCGATTCTCCTGCCTCAGCTTCCCAAGTAACTGGAACTACAGGCATGCACACCACCACGCTTGTACTACCATGCCCAGCTAATTTTTGTGTTTTTAGTAGAGATGGGGTTTCACTGTGTTGGCCAGGCTGGTATCGAACTCCTGACCTCAAGTGATCCACCCGCTTCAGCCTCCCAAAGTACTGGGATTGCAAGCATGAGCCACCACACCTGGCCATGACTATAGACAATATCTAAAGTCTGCCTTGATTTGGCTTCCTGGCCTCAAGAGATTTTTTTAAATCTGGGATTTCCTATGCGGTTAGTGTATAGAAAAAAATTTATGTTTCTAAAGAAAAGCTATAATACACTTGTTATTACACTGTAGTTTTGTTCATTATTTTTGTGTTCTTATTATCCACTTATAGACTAGACTAGATCCTGAATTGTTCTAGATTTCTCCAATCCAACTTTCCTCCATGGAACCACTAAAAATGAGAACTTTTCTGTGTCTAAACCCTTATCAGCAGAAACTAGACTACTTTTAAGGAACAAGTCTTATGCCTGACATATAGACCACCCAAAAACTTCACAAAACCGCCAGATGTCATTCAAACTGCAAGCCAGTACAAGAAGTTGATGCTTTCATGCTGTAGATAGCTTTTCCCAAGATATCTGAACAGGACTCTGTATCTTAATGAGACGCTAACCCCTCTTAATGCTACCTTTTTCACTTGGCAGGATACTTACTATTTGATTTATTCTTTCAGTTAGTTATATTTAAGCCTAGGATCATAGCTCAAAACCATTATGCAAACTGAGATTGTCATATTAACATTGATTTTATTGGGTATGTTCCCTTTTCAAACTTTTTGCGTCTGTTACTTGTTCAATTTTTGCAGAAGTACAACTCTTAACAGCATAATGCTGTTGCAGCACTTTGAGATGACAGCAAAGACTACAGAACAGATGAAATTGAACTTAATTAATGGACTCCAGGCAGACTTCGCCTGAGAGCCACTCCTTTCAGAACTCCCTTATTGTTCAAATGTGCGTTAAAAAGTTTTGACACTGATTCTATCAGTAATCAAGGACAGGTCCTTCCTGGCACCAATGGACATCAAAAGCTAACTACAGGATGATTAATTAGTGGTGTTTTTAGAAAAAGATCTTGATAAAAATTAAAATTTAAGAAAATCCCTAATAAACAGTCAGGAAAGTCCTTGAAGAGAGGGTTCTCATGCATAAATGCCTGATAACAAAAACAATCATGAAAGACTACAAAAACCATGACTCATACAAAGGCTGTTGCAACCTTATACAAAAAAAAAAAAAATACTTCTGTTGAGGACATCTGCCCAGCTTTGTACTGGCATCACACTTATTACTGATCCTTGAAGAAAAGGCTAACTATCTCAAAACAATTATGTAATCCTCCTCATTTTTTCTTTGAAAACCTTTGTCTTCCTTTACTTCCCTGAATATGTACATAGTTTACTGTGGCACACATATTTTCATTGCTCACGTGTGGGATGCAGGTGGCACCTGAACACTGCATCACTGAACAATGCCCTATTCCCAAGTAAATATTATTTTCTTTTAGAAAGCCTCTCTGTGGTGGCTATTTAGGTTGACAGAGGACAAAGGCAGCTAGCAAGGCCTATCTTGACTAATTCAACTTCCCAACAACAGCATAGAGGAAGATGTCCAAACTAATATGAGGAAAAAGTTAAAACTTCTTACAATAGAGAGAAATATAGATATATTAATAACCCTATGCTAATTGGCATATACACTGCAATTGGCTGAATTGTGTTCCCCTCAAGATTCATATGTTGAAACTCTAACCACCATTGTGATTGTATTTAGAGGTGAAGGCTTTGGGAGGTAATTAGGGATAGATGAGGTCATGAGGAGGCTACCCTGGTCTGGTGGGATTACTTCTTTGATAGGAAGAAACATCAGAACTTGATCTTGCCTGCTTTCTTTCTCTGTCTCGGACTGTCTATCCTCCAGAGCTGTAAGAAAATAGATACCTGGCCGGGTGCGGTGGCTCAAGCCTGTAATCCCAGCACTTTGGGAGGCCGAGGCGGGTGGATCACGAGGTCAAGAGATCGAGACCATCCTGGTCAACAAGGTGAAACCCCGTCTCTACTAAAACTACAAAAAATTAGCTGGGCATGGTGGCGCGTGCCTGTAATCCCAGCGACTCAGGAGGCTGGGGCAGGAGAATTGCCTGAACCCAGGAGGCGGAGGTTGCGGTGAGCCGAGATTGCACCATTGCACTCCAGCCTGGGTAACAAGAGCGAAACTCCATCTCAAAAAAAAAAAAAAAAGAAAAGAAAATAGATACCTGCTGTTAAAGCAACCTGTCTATGGTATTTTGTGATGGCAAAATGAACAGACGAATACTTTGACTTTGTGACTACTTAACAAATAACTAGCATAAATTTGATAAATGAGCAAATAAAAGACTTCCCTGAATTCTGTGGCCAGACCTATGAAAAGCAGCACTCAACAGTTCCCTTCAAAGCTGTTCCCTCCGTTGCTAAAGAAAGCATTTGGAGATGGTGAGTTCCTGTTCAATGATATGGAAAATCCTTTGGTGAATGGCAGTTAAATAGAAGGTAAAAGTAAGTATATGGAAAGGTCTTTATGAAAAATATGTTTTCAATTGTCAGATATACCAAAGAGCCAGTGTGACATGCCAGAAACAGCCTAAAAAGTGGAGTTCAAGGTTTGACCTTGAACAGATCATCCAACCTATCTGAGCCTCCCTAAAATGAGAGTAATAAAGCCCAGGTCACAGCCACTGTGGAGCTCACAGCTACAAATTTCGGTCTAGATGAATGGAAGTCATTGTTGTTACTTCATGGTCTCAACCTATCTGAAAGTCTCTGATGCAGCGTTCAGGTGCCACCTGCGTCCCACACGTGAGCAAGGGCAGACTTCACCTGCCCCCTGCTGGTGAACAGCAGCACTGCACCTTATGTCCGACACCTGGAGCCTCTGCAACCTGAAAATCTGCTGTTCCCTTCAGTGTTGAACAGGTAGCCTTGTGGGTATTCATTATTTTCTGACCAGGAATCATTGGGTTTAGTCATAACCTCCACACACAAAAAAAGGGATAGAGTATCGCTGTATCCCTTATGGACATTAGCAGTAAATGAATAGCCTAGGCTAGAGGAAAGTGCCCTTTGAAGTCGGACAGGCTTGAGTTTGCAGACTGTATCCCATGCCCTTAGCAACTAGGCCACCTTGGGCTCCCCACTGGCATTCATTGAGAGTTATCACCTTTCTTAAGTCACTGAGTCTTCTAAGAAAATACCAAAATACCAATAGAAGCAAAACAAACAATTCATATGACTTCAAAGATTGTCACTCCATCACTGTGGAAACAGTTTCCCACAGCAACCATCTTGTAGATGCAGATGAAGAAATTCAGGTTCAGAGGGATTAGCCAGTCTATCCAAGGACACTAACTTTATGTGTCTAACTTTGTGTTTCTATCATTATTACTGCTTCCTTTCACTGTGGTCATCACCTTAAACTCAACACAAAGCCCATTATGGTAGAGGAAGAATGGGGAGATGCAGAGAGAAGGGGTGGAGGGCGAAACTGAGAAGTCATTTTCCACAGAAAAAGGTAATTCTGCTTCAAGGAGCTTCTGGGGTCTAATCCAGCCTGAACTGCCCCCACCCCGCCCCCTGCCAGCCCCCAGAATGATCCTCCAAGCTTTTCACCCGAGGGTATCCTCTTTCCCTCATCCATGATGAAATTCATCTCTCATTTTCTCAAGGTGTTATGCAACTGACACAAATTATTAAGTAACGACCACATTAGTATTGGTTATAATCCGATACTAATTCATTTATGTTCTTGTTCAAAATGTTTCATTTTGGCCATTAGGAACTGTTTCTGTTGGTTCCTGTATTTTTTTAATATATCCCACCATTTTACTATTGCTATTTTTGAGTGGTGCCTTACTTACAGGTAGTATAAGAGGTTCCAAGCTTATATTATATATTTCTTCCCACTTCTAGAGTCAGCCATTTCTCCAAGAGCTCTGGTTTATTTTTTAGAAAATGGTATTAAAAATCAAGATCTGGCTACTAAAGGTGCTCATTGCTATCTCTGCACCCTTTCTCCCAAAAGCCGGTAACCCCATTCTCATCATGAGAAAGATTATACAAATCCCATTTGAGGGATATTTTACAAAATGCCTGACCAGTAATCCTCAACACTGTCAAAGTCATCAAAAACAAAGGATATCCCAGAAGCCGTCACAGCCTGGAGGAGCCTAAGAAGACATGACGACTAGATGCCTGCTGACATCACTCAGGGAAAGTAATTGGAGAGGATCCTAATCATGACGGAGGGAAAGGAGCCCTTAAGAAAAACAATGAAAAGACAAGAAGAAAAATCCAGAGGGTGTATTGTCACCAGAGCCACAGACAATGAAAGATTTCAAAAATATGTAAGAAAATCTTCAGATGTGTCAGATACAGCAAAGACTGTTAGAAGGGAAGTGAGTGACAACTGCCCCCTTGGACTTGACTTTTACAATGTCCCTAGGAAACCAAGTAAGAGCAATTCCAGTGGCGCAGCGCCAGGTGGGGGTAAGGGCAGAGCTGTATTGCAGACTAAATAAGATGTGAGAAAGAGAATACTCTCTCTAGAGATGTGAGTGAAAAGAATAAAAAAGAGATTCGAAAATAACTAGAGAGAGCGGTGGAGTTAAAACAGGTTTATTTTTGTTGTTGTTTTATTCAGATTTTTTCAGGATGAAAGAGTACCTTTATAAACTGTGATTATGAAGAGGGGAAGAGAGTATGTGAAGACGCATTCATTAATTACATTCTACAAATATTTTTTGGATTCTTACTATGTACAAGAACATTTTTTGAGATGCTGATGTTCAGCAGAAAACAAAACAACCTGAAAACCCCTGCCCTCCACAGAGCTGACAGTCTAGCTGGGGGAGATAATCAAGATAAATGAGTAAATTTTTTGAAAGAGTGTGCAAGAAAGCAGAGGATGGAGACAGTGCTGGCAGGAAGGGTGTCGCAGCTGTGGGTGGGGTGACCAAGGAAAGTATCATTGAGAAAGTGGCATTTGAGTAAAAGCCTAAAGAATATGAGAGAGAGGGTCGTGTGAGTATCTGAGGGAAAAGCACCACAGGCAGAGGGAACAGCAAAGCGAAGACCCTGAGGCAGAAGCCTGCCTGGAATGGCCAAGGAACGCCAAGGAGGACGGCAAGCCTGAAACAGTGAGAGAGAGAAGAAAGAGTAGAAGGTGTAGTCGGAGGCAGGAAAGAGAAGCTGGATCATGTAGGACATTTTAAGTCATAGTAACAACCTTGGCTCTTACTGTGAGTGACATGGGGAGCCATCAGAGGGTCTTAAGCGAGGAGACAGGATCTAACGTGGATTTTAACCAGATCTCTCTGGCTTCTGTGTTGAGAATAGACTTAAGGGCTGAAGGACATCAGGATCAGAGGGAAGGAATAGGAGACTATCGTAGTACTTCAGGTGAAAGATTATGGTGACCTGAGCCAGAGTAGCGGCAAGGGAGGGGCTGAGAAATGGCTGAAATAACGCATTTTTAAGGTAGAACAAGCCAGATGAGGGGGGTGGGAGAAAGGAAGGAGTCAGTGGTAACCCAGGGTTTTGTCTTGAGCACCTGAGAGTGGAAGTGCCGCTTACTGAGCTGAGGAAGACTGGTCGGAGCAGTTTTGGAGGCAACATCAGGAGTTTGGTATGGGGCATGTTTTAGACCTTCTATGATGCAGACAGGTGGAGAGATAAATACATGGCAGAATCTGAACCTTATTAAAGAAAAATGCAGCCAAGTGTGGTGGCTCATGACTGTAATCCCAGCACTTTGAGAGGTCGAGGCAGGCAGATCAACTGAGTCTGGAGTTCGAGACCAGCCTAGCCAACATGGTGAAAACCCAATACTACTAAAAATACAAAAATTAGTGGGGTATGGTGGCACATGCCTGTAATCCCAGCTGCTCAGGAGGCTGAGGCAGGAGAATCTCTTGAACCCAGGTTGCAGTGAGCTGAGATTGCACCACTGCACTCCAGCCTGGGAGACAGAGTGAGACTGTATCTTAAAAACATAAAAAAGGAAAAGAAAAATGTGTCCACCGTAAATATAAATTTAGGAGGTATAAGTGCTGAGTTTAAAAAGAGAGCTCAAGGCCGGTAATCCCAGCACTTTGGGAGGCCGAGGCGGGTGGATCACGAGGTCAAGAGATCAAGACCATCCTGGTCAACATGGTGAAACCCCGTCTCTACTAAAAATACAAAAATTAGCTGGGCATGGTGGTGCACGCCTGTAGTCCCAGCTACTCAGGAGGCTGAGGCAGGAGAATTGCTTGAACCCAGGAGGCGGAGACTGTGGTGAGCCGAGATTGCGCCATTGCACTCCAGCCTGGGCAAAAAGAGCAAAACTCAGCCAAAAAAAAAAAAAAAAAAAAAAAAAAAAAAGAGCTCAAGAAACCTGAACAGGATGGGATCAAGGGAAGGAGTGGAAAGTTGGCCTTCTGAAGCTGATGTCGGGGAAGCTTTGGGAATGTGGTTGCAAGACATTTGCAAGGTGGCAGGAAGTGGAGAGAGATCCTGCCAGATGGCCTCAATTTCCTCTGCTCAGCAGTAGGGGGCTGGGAAGGAAGCTTGGGAAAGAGGTAAAACGTGGGCATGAATCTAAGTGAGAACAGTGCTAGCAGGAGCCTAGACAGGTAGGAGACTTGTCAAAAGGCAGTGCTGGGGCCCCAGCCCGGAGGCAGGGGAGGCTTGGCTTCTCTCACCTCCAACTCGGGACAGACAGCCTATGTGCCAAGAGCAGTTTTTGTGGCCAGGATGCCAACCCCCGCCCCCACCCACCCGTGTAGCAAGCAACTGTCCCAGCAGGTTTGCATCTGCAGCCATTCTCCCTTCCTTACTGTGTCTGTACCTGCTGGGCGCCCCGCCTCCTCACCAGACAGGTCTGGGCTCAGCTCAGGGCACTTCAACTCCACACCCACCAGGGCTGGCCCAGCCCCAGCCCTGACCACAGAGCCAGCTCACCTGCACCATCTACTGGAGAGGCAGGGCAGGACTCCAGCGCCCTTCGGCCGCTATTCCCTAACCCACCTTCCTCACCAACAGCCACTGGAACTTAGGGGTCACACTAGGACTCTTGGACTCCAAAGCATTTCACACCTGAAAATTCCCAGATCACCAGTTGCAACCCCGCTGTTTTACAAAAGAAGATGCTGAAGCCATTCGTTCATTCCACAAATATTTATGGAGCTAGCATTACGTGCTGGTGTATCCAGCATCATTCAGGAGCTAGGGAAGCACTGGGGAGGTCCTGCCGTCACAAATGGAACAGGCCAGTGAGGAAGACAGACATAAAATAAGGAGCCACAGGATTAAAGATACAGCTCTAAATGACGCAACATTGGAAATGGGCAAGTTCATGAATGAATTTATGGCTGGGAGGAAGGAGAGCTCCTATCTGAAGACATGACCTTAAGACTGAAAACTGAAAGTTGAATATAAATTGGCCAGAAAAAGAAATGAGGATGGGAGGGACATTCCAGACAGAGGAAACAGTATGTGAGAAGGTCCTGATGTCCGCAGCTTATGAACAGAGGGTCCTGTCAATGACAGGACTCCGGGGATCTGTGTCACCTCATGGGGAGGAGACCCCGTAGGCACAATTCTGGTCCCTGGCGGGCCCCTCCCTCCTTCATCCCCCTCATTTCTAAATGAAAGCCCCCCTAAGGGAAGCAAGCAATATTTCTTGCTCTTAATTTGCTTGGTTTGAACATATGTATTTTATCCTTCAACTTACAACATTGTGAGTTCTTCCTCTCTTTCCTTTAGATAGCAACCCAGAATTTCATTGTTGCCCAAATTTGACAGAATAGCAAAGCAAATGGTTGAACAAGTATCTTTGGCTTCATTGAATCTAGCATCTGAACCAAGACTCCATGTGCTTTTAAACAGCAACACACCTTTAACTTCCTTAAACACCCGAAGGCTACACATCATGAAGCTCCATGCAGGTTCCACAGCACGAATCAAGCATAAGAGTCCTTCGGTGTCACTCTTGTCTTACTATATGAACACCATACTGTCACCCACATGCCTGGCTCAGTGTTAGGGTGGTGTGCCCAAAGTTCACTTGGACGGCTAGGGGCCGGTTCAGGGTCAGTTGGCCATAATACCAGAACAGGCATCTCTGAAACATGAACCTCATCACATGTGTGTAAGAAGATTAAGAGAAGAAAGCCAAGTTAAGAATGGAGTTAAGGGATATTCGTGCCTTTCAGTGAAAGTCAATAATAAGAATTCCAGATTTGGGACCCATGAGAATATTGGTGATAAATGAAATGATTGTGGGCCTTCAATAAGGAAAATGGACTAATTAATAATAATGAGCAGTGGTGTTGGTACCACACACACACACACACACACACACACACATCAGCCATGATCCTTCTTTTCCTCAGCAGTCACAGAATTACCAGGATTGGATGATAGATAGCACCCATTAGTGCTCTGTGGCTGGTGCAATGAACAGAAGCAGTGACTTGTGGCTAATGGATTACCGTCGGCCTGGGGGTAGATCTCTGCAAAATCTACACAAGGCTATGGTGGTGCAGGGAACCAGACGCTACCTGAGTCTGTTATTCATGTGTGAAGTGGGGGGATAATAGTGCCCTCCTCACAGAGTTCTCGTGAAGGTCAAATGGAGCGATCTATACAAAGGTTCCTGATACTTATGGCCCAATAGATGTAGATGTTTGGGGCATGGGTGATAATGAAGGATTTGAATAAAAATACTGGGCCAGGGGTAATCCCAATACTTTGGAAGGCCAAGGTGGGCAGATCCCTTGAGCCCAGGAGACCTAGGAGCCCTTCAAGACCAGCCTGGGCACTATGGTGAAACCTTGCCTTTATAAAAAATACAAAAATTAGCCAGGCATGGTGGTGCACATCTATAGTTCCAGCTAATCAGGAGGCTGAGGTGGGAGAATGGCTTGACCCCAAGAGGTCAAGGCTGCAGTGAGCTGAGACCGTGCCACTGCACTCCAGCCTGGATGACAGAGCGAGACCCTGTCTTTCAACATAAAAAAAAAAAAAAAAAAAAAAAAAAAAAATAAAAAAAAGCTGACGATAAAGAAGTGAGCAGTCGGCCAGGCGCGGTGGCTCAAGCCTCTAATCCCAGCACTTTGGGAGGCCGAGGCGGGTGGATCACGAGGTCAAGAGATTGAGACCATCCTGGTCAACATGGTTAAACCCCGTCTCTACTAAAGCTACAAAAAATTAGCTGGGCATGGTGGCGCGTGCCTGTAATCCCAGCTACTCAGGAGGCTGAGGCAGGAGAATTGCCTGAACCCAGGAGGCGGAGGTTGCGGTGAGCCGAGATCGCGCCATTGCACTACAGCCTGGGCAACAAGAGCGAAACTCTGTCTCAAAAAAAAAAAAAAAGAAGTGAGCAGTGACTCATAGAGGATGACAACATCAAAATTTAAGAAGATTTCAACAGATGCAAACTAAAGGAACACCACTAATATGACACTAAATCAAGACAAACCAGGGTCTTGCAGTCAGGTTGAAAAACTGGCCTGGTAAGGGCAGGAAGGCGTGAGAGGTGGGTTAAGAGCAGTCATGAGGAAGTGGAGGCTGACAGCATGATGCGGTGGCCACACATCAAAGCAGTCTTGGGCTGCATTGCAAGGGCCAGGGTTGTTATTATCGCATGAATTCGGAGCTACAGCATTTACAGAGGGTTTTACATGCACCACCTATTAATTGTAGAATGTTGTTAGAGCAAGGGAAGTGATTACTCCAATGAACTCTGAGTCAGGAAATCCCTAGAATTTTGTCTTCTGCCAGTCACCAACTGTAAAAGGAATGTAAGTAACCAAACAGCTGGTGTGGTATGGGCAAAGGAACAGAAACCCAGCTCAGCATTGACAGGCACCAGCTATGCGACCTTAAGGAAGTCACTTAATCTCTCCAGGCTGAGCCTCCATTTCTTCAACTGTCATATAGGAAGAGCAGTATCTGTCCTAGAGAGCTGTCTTGAGGATTAGATGAAATTCCATGTACCATGTGCCTAGCACAGAGTCTGCAAGCAGAAAGGACAATCAATCATCATTAGGCCCTCACCCCTCTCGATTATCCACTTATGGGTATCTGCTCTGTAAGTCTGCTAGAATCTGGTTTCATCTCAAGTCAGTTTCCTTCTCACCCCTTCATCATTACACACTGGGCGCTTCCCCCATCCTCACCCCCGTTGGAGGTGAGTGGGGACAGACCCAGATAAAGCCACTGCTCTTGGCCCCTTCGCCAAGACATGCCAATGGACCATCACAGCACATGTTCCCCAGACCTGAGGCTCAGCCTGTCCAAAATGCTGACAGAGCACCTGCTACACACCAGGACCAGGTGTGTATATGAGTGTGCTAAACATGGTTCCTGCTTTCACAGAGCTTATAATCTAGTGGGAAACTCAATGATTAAAATATGCATACCCACAGAGAGAGAGGAATACATAAGTGAGTGTTTACAAATGAACATAGTACCCCAGAACAGAGCAGAGGAAAATCCTGATTTGGGGACCTCAAGAGCTAGACTCTTAGAAGTGGCACAGGAGCTGAGCACAGGAGAGAGAGGAGGAAACTCCCCAGCTCCCCTCCCAGGCAGCAGCTTTTGGGTACCTTTTGGGTACCAGAGGGCTCTCAGCCACTCTGAGAGGGAGCCCCAGCTGCCCACTCATGGGGTGACAGTTCTTACTCCAGCCTACTATGGAAAATTCCCAAAAGGTCACTGTGGCAGCTCCTGGGAGCTCCACCCCTGCCCACCAGTCCTTCCACCTAATAACACCTTCCCCTCTTCCAGGGCCGGGCTCTAATTAACGCCTGGCGGAACCTGCTGGGCCAGAAACATACTGGATGTGCTCGGTCTGGCTCCCAAAGGCACACCTTCCCCAGAGCCACCCTGCCCCTGGCCTTCTGACCCCCTCCTCCCATTCCCAGCACCCCCACAGCCCTGGGGCAGGGTGTGGAGATGATTTTTCAGGGCACAGCGTGGACATGATTTGTGGGTGTCTACTGTACTGAGTCTCAGACCCGCTTCCCCCCAATCCTTTCACACTGCCATATTCTAGATGTTGGTGAAAGAGAAGAGAAAGAATAAAGACAGGGACGGGCAGGAGCAGAAGGGCAGACAGACAGAAAATGAGGAGCATGAAGAGACAGGCATGGAGGCAGCATGAGAGCAAAGGAGAGGCCGAGAGGGAGCAGAGAGAGGCGCAGACAGACACAAGACGCAGTGGTAGAAAGGAGAGGGCTGAGGGGAAGAGCCCAGGAAGCATGGGCAGGGGTGGCAGGAAGCTCAGAAGAAAGGTGTTCCTAAGTGAGCCGCAGCCAGCGAGCAGCTGCAGCCCACACCCCTCCCAACCCTTGCCCCCCTCCCCCCACCCACAGGCTGCGGGGAACACAGTGAGGGGTCCCAGGAGCCTCCACAGGGGTGGGGTGGAGGTCATGGGTGCTGGAGAAGACAGGATGTCTCCCCCAGAGCTCACCAGCAGAGGGGAAGCTGCCTGAGGGTAAGGGCAAAGGATGGCCCGGCATTAAGAGTTCCCTGTGAGAAATCTGCTGAGGCTCAGCAGTGGAGACACCAGGATTTTCCACTCTGCGACAAGCGTCAGAGACCAGCTGAGGGAGACACTACCTCTGCCCACCGCACCCTACCTTCCCTCCCACAGATGCTTAGGTGGCTCCAGCAGCATGCCAGGCCCTGTGCTTGTCCAGGAGACAGACCCAGGGGAGCAGGTGCAGCGCTCGGGGAGTCCAGGCCGGCAGGGAGAAGGCACGCGGGCAGCAAAGAGACACTACAAGGCTGGGCAAAGTCCGCGGGCGCTTGGGGGTGAGAGAGGCCATTTCTGGTTTGGAGAAGCAGGTTCTGGAAGAGTGAGCCTTAGAAAAGCAGCTAAAAAAAGGTGGCACTGGAGAGGTCAAGGGTCAAGAGACAGGGAGCCCAGCGTGTGAGGCTGCAAGTGACCCCGGCATGGGCTTGTTCTGTGGGAAGGAGCTTGTGGCTCCTCTAACCAGCATGCTGGGTGTTGTTAGCTGACTCAGTGGGAATGGAGAGGCCATACCATGATTTTAGCAGAGGGGTGGCAGGAATCATGCCGAGCCTCAGCCTCAGAATCTGGGTACTCCTTCCTCTACTTAACTCACTGGGTGAACTTGAACAGCTCATCTGCCTCCCTCCGGTTCAGTTTTCTGTGAAATAGGAAGCTTTAACCAAATTGATATTCACTATGCTGAAACCAAAGAAAACTTTGGAGTCTTTTTTTCCCAGCATATAATCGTGGATAACCACTGAGTCAGTGAGCTCTGGGCCCCTCCCACCCTGACAATGCAGGGGTTCATGAAAGGGCTGTGCCCCCTCCTTCACCGTGGGCTCCTTCAAACCTGCCCCCTACCTGCAGGCCTGTCTGGTTCCTCCCTGCTCATCACAAGGTCTGGGTACAATCTGCTCAAATTTCCCCAGGCAGCTGCGATTGCCCACGAAGACACATCCTTCCTGCCGCAGTCAAACAGGTGCAATAGGCAGCAGCAATCACACGCCTCAGGCGACACCAATGAACAGTTGTTCAATGCTCAGCACAGGTTCTCAGACCCTTACACCTGATCATTCATTTAATCCTCGCCAGAATCCTCTGAGGTGGGTGATAGAATTGCCCCTCTCTCTAAATGATTAAGGAGGAGCTGGGAAGAGTTTCTCTATAAAAGGACACAGAAGAAGCAAACTTCCTGGAATAAGCCACCTTGAATTTGCCTTGAAAGAGCATTTGCCAGTTGAGTGCTCTGATTTTACTTAGTATGTTTAAGATCGATAAAAGTGGATTATTTGCGAAAAACAATAATCCAGACCATGCAATATTTGTTTGTTTGTTTTTGTTTGCTTGTTTTTGAGACAAATTGTTTGTTTCTTTTTGAGATGGAGTTTCACTCCATTGTCCAGGCTGGAGGGCTGTGGCGCAATCCCAGCTCACTGCAACCCGCCTCCCGGGTCCAAGCAATTCTCCAGGCTCGTCCTCCTGAGCAGCTGGGACTACAGGCTCCTGTCACCACACCCGGCTAATTTTTGTATTTTTAGAAGAGACGAGGTTTCCCTTTCCCCTTGTTGGTCAGGCTGGTCTCGAACTCCTGACCTCAGGTGATCCACCCACCTTGGCCTTCAAAGTGCTGGGATTACAGGTGTGAGCCACCGCGTCCAGCCAATATTGTTGTTTTGAGGCCTTCATGAGTGCTGATAGAGATGGGGAGTCTACAGTCCCTTCCAAAGTCCATAAGGGATGGGAGTTGGAGAGGGAGGCCAATTATTTCTTGAGGCCTGGGAATGGTGTTTAAATCAAAGGGAGGAGGCCCTCTATTTTGGAGGATCATAAGGAAGGCCAAGAAATTATAAGGACACCTTTTTCATGAAATTATTTCTCAGCATCTCAGTCTACCCCTTTGGCTGCTTCCTGCATGCAGGGGTGTTAAACTCACCCCTGCTGGGGAAGGTTCCTCTAGGAAGCCTGTGCCTACAGCCCCCCACCCCTCCACGAGAAGAAGGGGCTGGCAGGAGTGTCACTTTTTACTGCAGGAGGAAGACCGCTCACTACAGGAGCTCTCCTGAAGCCACCTGCCTCTGGTTGTATAAATGGGGCAAGGGCTCTGAGTCTCCCTGAGCTCATGTGACGTCTAGACAAACCATTCTTCCCCTGCTTACATACCCAGAATGCCATAGAGCAAATAACGAAGGGACGGAATCAATCTACTGAGATCAGAGGCACAGTTTTGAAAGCACAGAGCCGTATACAGATGAGGCTGTTAAAGCCCTCCTTGAAAGATGTGAAAGACACAGTATCAATACCCAAAACATGTACAGGGGGAAGAAAGCCCGTCTTTCTAGCTCCTTTTATTTACACCTCCCCTTCTTCCTCCTTCCCTCTGTAAACTAAAAATAAAATTTGAATCCCCTCAACTGACTGACAGGCTCCCATCTTGGCCAAGGGTTTTCCAAAGTAAACCCGAAAATCTATTCCCGGCCATGTTGGGAAGTAAGGGTTGGACATGGCTCATTGTACCCTCCTCCCTTTGGAATTCAAGCACGACCAGTCAGCATTAACATTAAAACAGAGATCTTAAGACTGACCAAACAGACTGTTGCAATAAGACACCAACATGACAGGTGGCAGGCCCTGAAAGAAATGCAAGTATTTTACCCCAAACTATATTTGTTTGACGTATTTTGAAATGGCCCTGTGATGCTGTCTCTCGTGGGAAAATTCCCATTCTGTAGAGAATTCCCTTCCCTCCCCAGGTCTTTTCCCTGATCCGGGAGAGAACTGACTAAGAGTCTGGAACGTTTTAGGTCTGATAAGAGCTCTGAAGCCTGCTACCTGGAGGCTTCATGTGCATGACCGTGGTCTCCACAACACCTCCCCACCTTCTCCCCAACTTCCTCCCCCACCACCATCCCACTCCACCCAGACATTCCTTTCTATTGGTTCAAGGTCTTTAGATAAAAACTCTTTCAACCAATTGCTAAACAGAAAATCTTTGTGGTTTTTTTGGGTTTTTTTTTTTTTTTTTTTTTTTTGAGACGGAGTTTCGTTCGCTCTTGTTACCTAGGCTGGAGTGCAATGGCGAGATCTCGGCTCACCGCAACCTCCACCTCCTGGGTTCAGGCAATTCTCCTGCCTCAGCCTCCTGAATAGCTGGGATTACAGGCACGCGCCACCATGCCCAGCTAATTTTTTGTATTTTTAGTAGAGACGGGGTTTCACCATGTTGACCAGGATGGTCTCGATCTCTTGACCTCGTGATCCACCCGCCTCGGCCTCCCAAAGTGCTGGGATTACAAGCGTGAGCCACCGCGCCCGGCGTACAGAAAATCTTTGAATCCACCCATGACTTGGAATCCCTCCCTACCGCCTGCCCACCTGCTTGGTTTTCAGCCAAACCAATACACATCTTACATGTATCAATTGATGTCTCATGTCTCCCTAAAAGATATAAAACCAAACTGTAGCCTGACCACCTTGGGCACATGTTCTAGGATCTGCTGGGGCTGTGTTACAGGCCATGCTCACTCCTAGTTGAATAAATCTCTTCAAATATTTTAGTTTGGTTCTTTTCGTCAAGACCTTCCCTTGTTTTCAGATTAAAACCTGTGAAAACAAGAGGCAGCTCACACACTTTCAGTAAACAGCAGTACAGTCCTCACACCGCTGTCTGAAAGAGGGAGCTTCCTTCTGGGCAAGAGGAACTCAAGCAGGGCGGGATACAGAGCACCAGGGCTCTGGATTCTCTCTCAGCCCAGCACCCAGTGGGGCCCTGCCGGGCAAGGGCAAGTGGCAGGCACTGGGCAGCTTGTGTGGACACAGCCCTGGCCTGACCCTAAAAAAGCACATGCTCCCTGCCTTCAGGGTTCTCTTGGGGAACACGGACTCGGAAGTTTAGCGATACAGTCACCATTACAGACAGGTGACCTGAGTCAGCTCTGAGCCTTGGACTGGGAGGGAAGAGGAACGAAGAGAATGCTGGTGGGATGGGGACACTATCCAGGAAGGCTGCCCCAGGGAGGAAGTGCCAAAGAAAATTGGCAAGGTAAACAGGGACCTGGGTCCGCTCATTCATTTATTCATGCTTTCTTTAACAAACATTTGTAGAACCTATTAAACTCCAAACACTGCTGAGGTACTGAGGACAGATGTGAATAAAATACAGTTCCTCCCTTGGAGAAACTTACAACACAGAGGAGAGGACAGACACATCTATAAACAATTACAGCCCTTAAGAAAAGTAGGGGCTGCATCCAAATATGTACCAGTCCATATGTGAGCAGAGAGGAGGTATGGGCACGCTGACCTGGTCATGAGCAAGGGGTAAAAGGTGAGGGCTTCCAGGCAGACAACAGGGAAGGCTCACCAGGCAGAGGGGCACAGGGAGAGAGAGAGAGAGATGCCACAAGGACCAGTTCATTGTCTCGCCTGGCTGAGGAAGTAGGTGCCCTGGGGGAGAGGAAGGTAAGGAGGCAGGGAGTCTGAACTCAGACCAAGAGGGCTGTGAATGCGCAGCCGCAAGGTCTTGGGGCTCCTGGAGGATGCTGGCAGGATGCTGGTTAGGATGTGACTATCCTAACCTGAGAAAGGAGGGACAGGATGGGCTGGCAGGGGAGGGGAACACAAGGTGCTGAGCCAGGGTGGCTGGTGAGGATGGGAGAGGCCCAGCAGGGGAGGGAGGGCAGTCTTGGAAGGAGCAGGGCCTCCTTCAGTGCTTGAAATGAGGCCAGGTGCTGATGATGTTGTACAAAGCCTTCCCAGGGGACAGGATGTCGACCACGTCACTGTGGCCCATCAGCAGGTAGTTGGGAGTCAGGTACCCCTCGACTACCGCACACTGGATCAGGTCCTGGGCCGCTTCCAGTGCTGCAGCATTTGGAGGCTTTTCTGCAAAACACATTTTCCCCATCAGTCATTAAGGTCTCAGAGTTTCTTGATCAGGGAAGGGACAAATACCTAGATTCCAATTTCCCTCTTCCCCCACCCTGCCCCACTCCACCATCATCATAGCCAACACTTTCACGTAAATTGTGGCAACCAGGCACAAACAGAAAACAAGGTCATTGCTTTCTCTGATGCCTCCGTGCCAAAGTTTATTCCAGAAAGTTTAAAAACTGCTCTGGAGGAGGACTACGGCACAGCACACTTCTGAGCAGGTACAAAGCAAATACAGCACCACTGGGCCGCCCGCTGGCTTTCCAGACAGGCATTGGTGCTCCCCAAATTGTTGCCATGGCTACCAATAGACGGACGCATTTGCCAACTGAGAGATAAAAGCACTGAAGTTTGCAAAAGACTTTTCCCCCCCTTGCTCCATGTTTGCCTTGGATATAAAGTGAGGTGGAGCTAGGCATGGGCGTGGGTGGATTTGGGAGTAAATGCTCTGTGTGAAAGGGTATCCTGGTGGCATCCTCTA
Source organism: Sapajus apella (assembly GCF_009761245.1). Lineage (NCBI taxonomy): Eukaryota > Metazoa > Chordata > Mammalia > Primates > Cebidae > Sapajus > Sapajus apella. Next base: position 2,337,007 of record NW_022437088.1, on the reverse strand, counting down.
TTGAGAGTCCACTTTAAAGCTAACATGTTGCATTCACACTGCCAGACACCACAGGGCTGCCTTTCCCCCCGTGCTTCCCATACATGCCGCATGGTCCCTTCACCCCCAGCACCCCTCTAACCCCACGCTCATCCCTTACCTACAAAGTTGCCGATGAAGGCAATTCCTAGGGCAATATCGTTGAATCCGTAAGTGTGGGAGCCTTGGATGTGCCATCCAACCCCTTCATACACGCCGCCATCCTGGCCCACCAGGAAGCTTGGATCAGGAAAAGAAAATGAAGAAAGTCACTCTGGGAAGCAGAATTCAAATACTTCACTCCTTCAACCATTCATTCCTTCTTTCATCCATGTATCCAATATTGGTGGACGTCTCTTATGTGCCAATGTGGACAAGGAAGAAACAAAAAACACCACAATCCACTTCAACCTGTCCTTAGTTCCCACCACACCACTGAATGTGACCCCTCGTGAGCAGTGGCTTCCTGGCACGAAGTACAACGGACACTTACTTTACTTCTGGACTACACTGATGCTGCTGACCACTCTCTTAAAATGCACACCCCTCCTGGGTCTTCTCCCCCTGCTCTCCCTCAGGCCCCTCTGCCACCCACCTTCCCTTCCTCAAACGTGGTGCTCCTCTGCACTCTGGTCTAGGTCCTTTTCTCTCTGGGCAATTATTCCCACAGGTTCAAGTATTACTTTAAAAACACGTCCAGGCAAACCCACCTTCTTCTAAAATTTCTCCAGCTAGGAGATTGGACAACACGCCGAATGCCTTCCGCCCTTCACTCAGCCCACCTGGTCACTAGTCAGAGCTTGTCCATCGTGTCTCCTACACAGCTTCTAAATTCCTTCACTTCTCTCTAGACCGACTGCTCCAAGTCACCAGATCACTGCAATAGCTTCTTGCCAGAGTTTTGCCTTCTTCCAGTCCATTCTTAAAGTAGCACCCAGAGTGATTTTTCTAAGATACAAATCCTACCACAGGGCATGACCTCCTACATACTTTGCAGCTGCCTTTCAAATAGAGCCAGTCTCTCCAAGCCCACTATGAAGCCCTCCACAACGTGGCCCCCACAGGCCCTCCCATCCGTACCGCTCACCTCTCCTCTCTTTCAAATCTATTTGCAGTGCCCTGTCTGTACCCCAGGCACTGGCAAATGCTGTTCCTCCTCACCCAGACACTCTTCTTCCTTCTTTGCCTGAATAACCTCCACTCTCCCTCCTTATCCATGTCCCAGTGAGGATACTCCTCCCTCTAGAAGCCCTTCTCAGACCCCAATCACCCCCTGCAAAGTTTTGATCAGAGGCCCATCCTATATACATTATTCTGTTCTGCATCCATCACAGTGCTCAACACTTTGAATTGTAGTTACTTGCCATCCTTCCCTCTCTCATATCTATCATTGAAAGTTGTCAGAATCAAAATGGAGTCACTTGTGTCAAATTCTAACAAAAATGAATAAAGCTGGGAGGTTGAGAAGGGAGGACCCTCATGCGCACAAGCCTACAATAAGAACTAGCACAAAGACTCTCTGAAGGGCTCTTAGGCACTCATCCCTGTAACAAGAGCTTTTGCCAAAAACTTCTGAAACTGCAGCTTGTTACTAGTCACAGGGACATCTGGCCAATGGGGAACACTTGCCCGACACACTGTCTCCACGAATGAAGTGGTGTCATTTCCTGCCTCCTGTGATAAGCACCAATGTTCTCCAGTGTTCCTATATTTCAAAACAAATTATACTTTTCCCTTTGCCTTTAAAAGCTTCCCCTAGCCTCAACCTCTTTGGATATGCCTGTGGTTCCCATAGCATGCACATCCCAGGTTTGCAAATTTCCTGCACACTCCCAAATAAACTAATTATCTTTGCTTTCTTGCTTTTGGTTTTGTTTTTTCAGACACGGTCTCATTCTGCTGCTCAGGCTGAAGGGCGGTGGCTCACCATGGCTCACTGCAGCCTCAAACTACTAGGTTCAAGAGATCCTCCCGCTTCAGCCTTCCAAGTAGCTGAGAATGACTCCAGATGCTTGCCACCACGCCCAGCTAATTATTCTGTTTTTCTATACAGACAGGGTCTCCCTATGTTTCCCAGGCTGGTCTCAAACTCCTGACCTGAAGCAATCCATCAGCCTCAGCCTCCTAAAGTGCTAGGATTATAGACATGAGCTACTGTGCCTGGCCAAAATCATTATCTTTGGAGAATCTCTCTCTGTTTGTTGTTAGATTGACATATCTTGTCTAGCACCAGTTACATAGTAGCTGTCCGATAACTATTGATTAAAAAGCTGGAAAATAATGTGTGAGTGGGTGCTTTGTCCTGCTGACAGTCCACATCAGAGTTACAGATGACATGTCATGAGACTAGAGCAGGAGAAGGATATCGCAACAGGTTTTGAAAAGTCAAGGAACAGGGATCGCGTCTCTAAAGACTGAATGACAGAGGAAAACAAACATTCCCTCAACTGCTAGTATTTTCCATGTGGAATTTCCAGATTTATAGTCCGTTTCCTGTTACCTGCGCTAAATAACCACAGCACACCTATGGAAAATCTTGAAAAGTGAAGCAAGAGTTCCCTCTTGTTTGCAAAGGCTGCTTTTAAAACAGGAGTTAAGGCCAGGCACAGAGGCTCACGCCTGTAATCCCAGCACTTTGGGAGGCCGAGGCCGGCGGATCACGAGGTCAAAAGATCGAGACCATGGTGAAACCCCATCTCTACTAAAAAATACAAAAATTAGCGGGGTGTGGTGGCACGCACCTGTGGTCCCAGGTACTTGGGAGGCTGAAGCAGGAGAATTGCTTAAACCCGGGAGATGGAGGGTGCAATGAGCCAAGATTGCGCCCCTGCACTCTAGCCTGTTGCCTGGCGACAGAGCAAGACTCTGTCTCAAAAAAAAAAAAAAAAAAACAGGAGTTAAAACGGAGAGAGACAGTAGGCCCAGAACAACACATTTGCAAAAACACATTTACCTGAGACTTTGTAAGATATGTTGTGATTAAGTCACAAATGAATAATTGAAATATATTATACTCCAGCTGTAAATCCTTCCTATGAAAATTCCAAGACATCTTCCAAGCAGCTTTTCTACTCCATTAGTTTAATGTGTTTCTTCATTACAGACCTGGCATTAAAGGTACCAAAAGAGAATATTTTGATCTCACTCCCTATCTTCAAACAGATGAAGTATTTTCCCTATTGTAGAGATGAGACAAAAGAGGCCCCGAGAGGTTAAAAGTTTCTACATCCATAGAATGTGGTAAGTAACACAGAGGAATAGCAGGATTCTAACATCGGAGAGAGCGAGTTTGGAGCTGGGCAGACTGAGGTAGGGGTAAGCAAGGCCTTTGTCTCTGACAGGTTAGAAGGGATGGCATAAAAAGGCACAACCCCAGTGTGTGATGCTCCCTTCCCTGTGTCTGTGTGTTCTCATTGTTCAACACCCGCCTATGAGTGAGAACATGCGGTGTCTGATTTTCTGTTCTTGTGTCAGCAGAACTAGCGGAGGGACAGTGGGGGGTGGGGGGTTGGGGAGGGATAATATGTGGAGAATTTCCCGATATAGGTGATGGGGAGGAAGGCAGCAAACCACACTGCCATGTATG